>NC_135995.1:10265923-10340466 GCF_053455715.1 Rhinoraja longicauda
CTCTCTCTCTCCACCTCTTTCTCTCTCTCCACCTCTTTCTCTCTATCCCCTCTCTCTTTCACTCTCTCTCTCAACCTTTCTCTCTTCAACCCTCTTTATTTCTCTCTCTCTCTCCACCTCTTTCTCTCTCTCTCAACCTCTTTCTCTCTCTCTCTCTCTCAACCTCTTTCTTTCTCTCTCTCAACCTCTTTCTCTCTCTCTCTCTCTCTCACCTTCTCTCTCTCACCTCTTTCTCTCTCTCTCTCAACCTCTTTCTCTTCTCTCTCACCTCTCTCAAAAACCTCTCTCTCTCCCCCTCTCTCTCTTTCTCCCCCTCTCCCTCTCTTCGCCTCTCTCTCTCCCTTTCTCTCTCTCTCCCTCCGTCTCTCTCCTTTCTCTCTCAACCTCTTTCTATATCTCTCTCTCCCCCTCTCTCTCTCTCTCCCTCTCCTCTCTCACCCCTCTGTTCTCTATCTCTCTCTCCCCCCTCTCTCTCTCTCTCTCCCTCTCCCCTCTCTCCCCCTCTGTCTCTCTATCTCTCTCCCCCCCTCTCTCTCTCTCTCCCCCCTCCTCTCTCCCTCTATCTCTATCCCCCCTCTCTCTCTCAACCTCTCTCTCTCTCTCTCTCTCTCTCTCTCTCTCTCTCTCTCTCTCTCTCTCTCTCTCTCTCTCTCTCTCTCTCTCCTCTCTCTCTCCTCCCCCCTCTCTCTCCCCCCCTCTCTCCTCTCCCCTCTCTCTCTCCCCCCTCTCTCTCTCCTCCCCTTCTCTCTCTATCACCCCCCCTCTCTCTCTCCCCCCTCTCTCTCTCTCTCTCTCGCTCCTCTCTCTCTCTCTCCCCTCTCTCTCCCCTCCTCTCTCTCTCCCCTCTCTCTCTATCCCCCCCTCTCTCTCTCCCCCTCTCTCTCTCTCTCTCTCTCTCAATCTCTCTCTATCTCTCCCCCCTCTCTCACTTTCTCCTCTCAACCTCTCTTTCTATCTCTCTCCCCCTTTCTCTCTCTCTCTCTCTCTTTCTCTCTCTCTCCCCCCTCTCTCGCTCCCTCTCTCCCCCTCTCTCTCCTCTCCTCTCTTTCTCTCCCTCCCTCTCTCCCCCCCTCCCTCTCTCTCTCTCTCTCTCAACCTCTCCCTTTCTCTCTCTCTCTCCTCCTCTTTCTCTCTCCCTTTCCCTCTCTCCCTTTCCCCCTCTCTCTCTCTCCCTCTCAACCTCTCTTTCTATCTCTCTCTCCCCCTCTCTCTCTCTGTCTCTCTCCCCCTCTCTCTCTGTCTGTGTCTCTCTCTCTCTCTCTCTCTCTCCCCCTTGTTGTGTGTGTGTGTTGTGTGTGTGTGTGTGTGTGTGTGTGTTGTGTGTGTGTGTGTGTGTGTGTTGTGTGTGTGTGTGTGTGTGTGTGTGCGTGTGCGTGAGATTTGGACAATCTCTCTCTCTCTCTCTCTTACCTGTAGCTGTGATAGCTGCCCCTTTCTCAGCTTAACCCCCCGGTCTAGTGAACACACACACTCCAGCAGTTCTCCAAGCTTGTGATCGCCGTCTTTTATCTGCCTGCCTGCCTGCCTGCCTGCCCCGCCAACCTGAGGAACGAAACGAAACGAAACACACATGAGGTTGGTCATCTTAAACTTACCCAATAACAGATATTGATTAACCCCATACATACATAAATAACGGATATAGAATAAACAGGTGTTGTGTGTTATAAACAAGTGTTGCTTGCTGTCATAAACTCTTTATTTGTGTAGGATTCCTAACATCCATCCATCCACCCACCCAACCGCCTTTGTTAATCATTTTCCAATGTGCTATAGATTTGTGGAGTTGAGTCATGTATCCAGACCTGGCTCTGTGTTCCTCATGTCCACATTACCCCCTTTTATCATTCTAATGATAACTATAAAGGTATAAATCAGTCGGAAGGCTCATTAGAGACGAGTTTATAGAGTCATCAGAGTTTATCCCTAACATGATGCTTTATTAGCCAGATGGGCTGTCTAATCTCGCCTCTATGTCCCTACTCCTTCCGCCGGATTCTTATACCCTAACCCCTCATGGAGACTAGTGGTAAACGTCCTCATGGCTCTGGTTTATACCTTGGACATTTAATTGGAGGTACGTTTCCCCCGTCTGTCTCCGGAGTACTCAACTCTGTGTTTGTTTGTGTGTGTGTGTGTGTGTGTGTGAGAGAGAGATTTGGACAATCTCTCTCTCTCTGACCTCTTGCTGTAGCTGTGATAGCTGCTCCTTTCTCAGCTTAACCCCCAGTCTAGTAGACACAGACACTCCAGCAGTTCCCCATGAGGATCGAGCACCGAGCTTGTGATCACCATCTCTTTTAACAGCCCCCTCCGACCTGAGGAACGAAACACACAGATATGGGTGAAACTCACACACACAGACATAACAGGCATCTATCTCCCTGAACCAATAATACAAAGGACAGCTCAATGCACTGTGCTGCAAAACCCCAATAGGATCGATGCACTCAGTCAGTTTGCAAAATCATTCTGCAAGGTATCAATTTGAAGGAACTCCTGGACCATTGTCCATCCTGCAGATCACCCTGAGCCCAGACTGGCAGGTGTCAATCAAACCGAAAGCCTGTGTAGTTCTGCAGACAAGGGCTGAGCAATACTGACAAATCTCTCACTCCCTATATTTATTTAAGTTCCCACATATTCCAAAATGCAGATTGTATTAGTTAAAGTTATGAATCCTACATAAATAAATATTTATTTAAGTTCCCACATATTCCAAAATGCAGATTGTATTAGTTAAAGTTATGGACCCTACATCAATAAATATGTATTTAAGTTGCTGCATATTCCAAAATGCAGATTGTATAAGATAAAGTTATGAATCATACTTAAATAAAGTTCCCACATATTCCAAAATACAGCTTGTATTAGTTAAAGTTAGGAATGCCAACATAAATAAATGTTTATTTAAGTTCCCACATATTCCAAAATGCAGATTGTATTAGATAAAGTTATGGATCCTCCATCAATAAATATGTATTTAAGTTGCTGCATATTCCAAAATGCAGATTGTATAAGATAAAGTTATGAATCCTACTTAAATAAAGTTCCCACATATTCCAAAATGCAGATTGTATTAGTTAAAGTTAGGAATCCTACATCAATAAATATTTATTTAAGTTGCTGCATATTCCAAAATGCAGATTGTATTAGATAAAGTTAGGAATCCTACATCAATAAATATTTTTGATAAAACACAAGGCTTGTTTATTCTTTATCCCATCAGCAATAAAACAGGCAGGCAAGTTTAAAAAACATATCAAAAAATACTTTTTTCAAGTAATAAATATTTTAGAAACATTTTCTTTTCAACAACTCCATCCGACATTTCCACAGGTAACACATTCAATGCAGATATTCATTTCCAAATTTACACAGAATCCCTTATTTGGAGTCTCTCTCTCTCTCTCTCTCTTACCTGTTCTTGTAGCTGTGATAGCTGCACCTTTCTCAGCTTAACCCCCAGTCTAGTAGACACTCCAGTAGTCCCCATGGGGTCCAGCACCAAGCTTGTGATCACCATCTCTTTTATCTGCCCCCTCCAACCTGAGGGACGAAACAAACATAACAGGCATCTCCCTGAACCAATAATACAAAAGACAGCACAATGCACTGTGCTGCAAAAACCCAATAGGAACGATGCACTCAGAGTCAGTTTGCAAAATCATTCTGCAAGGTATCAATTTGAAGGAACTCCTGGACCATTGTCCATCCTGCAGATCACCCTGAGCCCAGACTGGCAGGCACCATTCAAACCGAAACCGAAAGCAGACAAGGGCTGAGTAATACTGACAAATCTCTGACCCTATATTTATTTAAGTTGCTGCATATTCCAAAATGCAGATTGTATTAGTTAAAGTTATGAATCCCACATAAATAAATATTTTTGATAAAATATTTTTGATAAAGCACTCAGAGTCAGTTTGCAAAATCATTCTGCAAAGTATCAATTTGAAGGAACATGGGGAACTCCTGGAGCAGATCACCCTGAGCCCAGACTGGCAGGTGTTTAAGTTGCCACATATTCCAAAATGCAGATTCTCGTAGATAAAGTTATGAATCCTACATAAATAAATCTTTATTTAAGTTCCCACATATTCCAAAATGCAGATTGTATGAGTTAAAGTTAGGAATCCTACATAAATAAATATTTATTTAAGTTGCTGCATATTCCAAAATGCAGACTGTATTAGTTCAATTTAGGAATCCCACATAAATAAATATTTTTGATAAAGCACAACACTTGTTTATTCTTTATCCCATCAGCAATAAAAACAGGCAAGTTTTTAAAAAAATATTTTTAAAAACTTTTTTCAAATAATAAATATTTTTAAAACATTTTCTTTTCAACAACTCCATCCGACATTCCAAAATGCACATTGTATTAGTTCAAGTTATGAATCATACATAAATAAGTATTTATTTAAGTTCCCATATTCCAAAATGCAGATTGTATTAGTGAAAGATAGGAATCCTACATAAATAAATATTTATTTAAGTTCCCACATATTCCAAAATGCAGATTGTATTATTTAAAGATAGGAATCCTACATAAATAAATCTTTATTTAAGTTGCTGCATATTCCAAAATGCAGATTGTATTAGTTCAATTTAGGAATCCCACATAAATAAATATTTTTGATAAAGCACAACACTTTTTTATTCTTTATCCCATCAGCAATAAAACAGGCAATTTAAAAAAAAAAATATCAAGTAATTTTCAAGTAATAAATATTTTAAAACATTTTCTTTTCAACAACTCCATCCGACATTTCCAGAGGTTACAATCAAACGGAAAGCCCGTGTAGTTCTACAGACAAGGGCTGAGTAATACTGACAAATCTCTGACTCCCTATATTTATTTAAGCTGCCACATATTCCAAAATGCAGATTGCATTAGATAAAGTTATGAATCCCACATAAATAAATATTTATTTAAGTCCCCACATATTCCAAAATGCAGATTGTATTAGATAAAGTTATGAATCCCACATCAATAAATATTTATTTAAGTTGCTGCATATTCCAAAATGCAGACTGTATTAGTTCAAGTTGTGAATCCCACATAAATAAATATTTTTGACAAAGCACAAGACTTGTTTATTCTTTATCCCATGAGCAATAAAACAGGTAAGATTTTTTTTAAATATCAAAAAATACTTTTTCAAATAATGAATAATTTAAAAACATTTTCTTTTCAACAACTCCATCCGACATTTCCACAGGTTACACATTCAATGCATATATTCATTTCCAAAATTTACACAGAATCCCTTATCTGGAGTCTCTCTCTCTCTCTCTTACCTCTTCCCGTAGCTGTGATAGCTGCACCTTTCCCAGTCTAGTGGACACAGACACACTCCATGAGGATCTAGCACCAAGCTTGTGATCACCGTCTCTTTTATCTGCCCCCTCCAACCTGAGGGACGAAACAAACATAACAGGCATCTCCCTGAACCAATAATACAAAAGACAGCACAATGCACTGTGCTGCAAAAACCCAATAGGAACGATGCACTCAGAGTCAGTTTGCAAAATCATTCTGCAAGGTATCAATTTGAAGGAACTCCTGGACCATTGTCCATCCTGCAGATCACCCCGAGCCCAGACTGGCAGGCACCATTCAAACCGAAACCGAAAGCAGACAAGGGCTGAGCAATACTGACAAATCTCTGACCCTATATTTATTTAAGTTGCTGCATATTCCAGAATGCAGATTGTATTAGTTAAAGTTAGGAATCCCACATAAATAAATATTTATGATAAAATATTTTTGATAAAGCACTCAGAGTCAGTTTGCAAAATCATTCTGCAAAGTATCAATTTGAAGGAACATGGGGAACTCCTGGAGCAGATCACCCTGAGCCCAGACTGGCAGGTGTTTAAGTTCCCACATATTCCAAAATGCAGATTCTCTTAAAGTTATGAATCCTACATAAATAAATCTTTATTTAAGTTCCCACATATTTCAAAATGCAGATTGTATTAGTTAAAGTTAGAAATCCTACATAAATAAATCTTTATTTAAGTTGCTGCATATTCCAAAATGCAGACTGTATTAGTTCAATTTAGGAATCCCACATAAATAAATATTTTTGATAAAGCACAAGACTTGTTTATTCTTTATCCCATCAGCAATAAAAACAGGCAAGTTTTTTTAAAAATATTTTTTAAAACTTTTTTCAAATAATATTTTTAAAACATTTTCTTTTCAACAACTCCATCCGACATTCCAAAATGCACATTGTATTAGTTCAAGTTATGAATCATACATAAATAAGTATTTATTTAAGTTCCCATATTCCAAAATGCAGATTGTATTAGTTAAAGATAGGAATCCTACATAAATAAATATTTATTTAAGTTCCCACATATTCCAAAATGTAGATTGTATTATTTAAAGATAGGAATCCTACATAAATAAATCTTTATTTAAGTTGCTGCATATTCCAAAATGCAGATTGTATTAGTCCAATTTAGGAATCCCACATAAATAAATATTTTTGATAAAGCACAACACTTTTTTATTCTTGATCCCATCAGCAATAAAACAGGCAATTTTTAAAAAAAAATATCAAGTAATTTTCAAGTAATAAATATTTTAAAACATTTTCTTTTCAACAACTCCATCCAACATTTCCAGAGGTTACAATCAAACGGAAAGCCCGTGTAGTTCTACAGACAAGGGCTGAGTAATACTGACAAATCTCTGACTCCCTATATTTATTTAAGCTGCCACATATTCCAAAATGCAGATTGCATTAGATAAAGTTATGAATCCCACATAAATAAATATTTATTTAAGTCCCCACATATTCCAAAATGCAGATTGTATTAGATAAAGTTATGAATCCCACATCAATAAATATTTATTTAAGTTGCTGCATATTCCAAAATGCAGACTGTATTAGTTCAAGTTGTGAATCCCACATAAATAAATATTTTTGACAAAGCACAAGACTTGTTTATTCTTTATCCCATCAGCAAAAAAAACAGGTAAGTTTTTTTTTTAAATATCAAAAAATACTTTTTCAAATAATGAATAATTTAAAAACATTTTCTTTTCAACAACTCCATCCGACATTTCCACAGGTTACACATTCAATGCAGATATTCATTTCCAAAATTTACACAGAATCCCTTATCTGGAGTCTCTCTCTCTCTCTCTCTCTCTCTTACCTCTTCCCGTAGCTGTGAAAGCTGCACCTTTCCCAGTCTAGTGGACACAGACACACTCCATGAGGATCTACCACCAAGCTTGTGATCACCATCTCTTTTATCTGCCCCCTCCAACCTGAGGGACCAAACAGACATAACAGGCATCTCCCTGAACCAATAATACAAAGGACAGCTCAATGCACTTTGCTGCAAAACCCCAATAGGATCGATGCATTCAGAGTCAGTTTGCAAAATCATTCTGCAAGGTATCAATTTGAAGGAACTCCTGGACCATTGTCCATCCTGCACATCACCCTGAGCCCAGACTGGCAGGCACCATTCAAACCGAAACCGAAAGCAGACAAGGGCTGAGCAATACTGACAAATCTCTGACCCTATATTTATTTAAGTTCCCACATATTCCAAAATGCAGATTGTATTAGTTAAAGTTAGGAATCCCACATAAATAAATATTTTTGATAAAATATTTTGGATAAAGCACTCAGTCAGTTTGCAAAATCATTCTGCAAAGTATCAATTTGAAGGAACATGGGGAACTCCTGGAGCAGATCACCCTGAGCCCAGACTGGCAGGTGTTTAAGTTGCCACATATTCCAAAATGCAGATTCTCTTAGATAAAGTTATGAATCCTACATAAATAAATCTTTATTTAAGATCCCACATATTCCAAAATGCAGATTGTATTAGTTAAAGTTAGGAATCCTACATAAATAAATCTTTATTTAAGTTCACACATATTCCAAAATGCAGATTGTATTAGTTAAAGTTAGGAATCCTACATAAATAAATCTTTATTTAAGTTCACACATATTCCAAAATGCAGATTGTATTAGTTAAAGTTAGGAATCCTACATAAATAAATCTTTATTTAAGTTGCTGCATTTTCCAAAATGCAGATTGGATTAGTTCTAAGTTATGAATCCTACATAAATAAGTATTTATTTAAGTTCCCACATATTATAAAATGCAGATTGTATTAGTTAAAGTTAGAAATCCTACATCAATAAATATTTATTTAAGTTCCCACATATTCCAAAATGTAGATTGTATTAGATAAAGTTATGAATCCTACATAAATAAATCTTTATTTAAGTTCCCACATATTCCAAAATGCAGATTGTATTAGTTAAAGTTAGGAATCCTACATAAATAAATCTTTATTTAAGTTCCCACATATTCCAAAATGCAGATTGTATTAGTTAAAGTTATGAATCCTACATAAATAAATCTTTATTTAAGTTGCTGCATATTCCAAAATGCAGATTGGATTAGTTCTAAGTTATGAATCCTACATAAATAAGTATTTATTTAAGTTCCCACATATTATAAAATGCAGATTGTATTAGTTAAAGTTAGAAATCCTACATCAAAAAATATTTATTTAAGTTCCCACATATTCCAAAATGCAGATTGTATTAGATAAAGTTATGAATCCTACATAAATAAATATTTTTGATAACACACAACACTTGTTTATTATTTATCTCATCAGCAATAAAACAGGCGTGGTCTCTTTCTTAAAACACAGTCTCTGCCCCTCTCTCTCTGTCTCTCTCTCTCTCTGACTCCCTATATTTATTTAAGCTGCCACATATTCCAAAATGCAGATTGTATTAGTTCAACTTAGGAATCCCACGGAAAAAAAATCATTTTTAAGAACCACACGTGTTTATTCTTTATCCCATAAGCAATAAAAGAGGTAAAGTGCTCTCTCAAACAGTCTCTGCCTCTCTCTCTCTCTCTCTCTCTCTCTCTCTCTCTCGCTCTCTCTCTCTGTCTGTCTCTCTCTCTGACTCCCTATTTTTATTTAAGCGGCTACACAGTCCAAAATGCAGATTGTATTAGATAAAGTTATGAATCCTACATCAATTAATATTTATTTAAGATGCTGCATATTCCAAAATGCAGATTGTATTAGTTAAAGTTAGGAATCCTAAATGAATAAATATTTATTTAAGTTCCCACATATTCAAAAATGCAGACTATATTAGTTAAAGTTATTGATCCTACATAAATAACTATTTATTTAAGTTCCCACATATTCCAAAATGCAGATTGTATTTGTTAGTTATTGATCCTACATAAATAAATATTGATTTAAGTTGCTGCATATTTCAAAATGCAGATTGTATTAGATAAAGTTATGAATCCTACTTAAATAAAGTTCCCACATATTCCAAAATGCAGATTATATTAGTTAAAGTTATTGATCCTACATAAATAAATATTTATTTAAGTTCCCACATATTCCAAAATGCAGATTGTATTAGTTAAAGTTAGGAATCCTACATCAATATATATTTATTTAAGTTGCTGCATATTCCAAAATGTAGATTGTATTAGTTCAAGTTACGAATCCTACATAAATAAATATTTTTGATAAAACACAAGACTTGTTTATTCTTTATCCCATCAGCAATAAAACAGGCAGGCAAGTTTAAAAAACATATCAAAAAATACTTTTTTCAAGTCATAAATATTTTTAAAACATTTTCTTTTCAACAACTCCATCCGACATTTCCACAGGTTACACATTCAATGCAGACATTCATTTCCAAATTTACACAGAATCCCTTATTTCGAGTATCTCTCTCTCTCTCTCTCTCTCTTACCTGTTCTTGTAGCTGTGATAGCTGCACCTTTCTCAGCTTAACCCCCAGTCTAGTAGACACTCCAGTAGTCCCCATGGGGTCCAGCACCAAGCTTGTGATCACCATCTCTTTTATCTGCCCCCTCCAACCTGAGGGACCAAACAGACATAACAGGCATCTCCCTGAACCAATAATACAAAGGACAGCTCAATGCACTGTGCTGCAAAAACCCAATAGGATCGATGCACTCAGAGTCAGTTTGCAAAATCATTCTGCAAGGTATCAATTTGAAGGAACTCCTGGACCATTGTCCATCCTGCAGATCACCCTGAGCCCAGACTGGCAGGCACCATTCAAACCGAAACCGAAAGCAGACAAGGGCTGAGCAATACTGACAAATCTCTGACTCCCTATTTTTATTTAAGCTGCTGCATATTCCAAAATGCAGATTGTATTAGTTAAAGTTAGGAATCCCACATAAATAAATATTTTTGATAAAATATTTATGATAAAGCACCCAGAGTCAGTTTGCAAAATCATTCTGCAAAGTATCAATTTGAAGGAACATGGGGAACTCCTGGAGCAGATCACCCTGAGCCCAGACTGGCAGGTGTTTAAGTTGCCACATATTCCAAAATGCAGATTCTCTCAGATAAAGTTATGAATCCTACATAAATAAATCTTTATTTAAGTTCCCACATATTCCAAAATGCAGATTGTATTAGTTAAAGTTAGGAATCCTACATCAATAAATCTTTATTTAAGTTCCCACATATTCCAAAATGCAGATTGTATTAGTTAAAGTTAGGAATCCCACATAAATAAATCTTTATTTAAGTTGCTGCATATTTCAAAATGCAGACTGTATTAGTTCAATTTAGGAATCCCACATAAATAAATATTTTTGATAAAGCACAACACTTGTTTATTCTTTATCCCATCAGCAATAAAACAGGTAAGTTTTAAAAAAAATATTTTAAAAAACTTTTTTCAAATAATAAATATTTTTAAAACATTTTCTTTTCAACAGCTCCATCCGACATTCCAAAATGCAGATTGCATTAGTTCAAGTTATGAATCATACATAAATAAGTATTTATTTAAGTTCCCATATTCCAAAATGCAGATTGTATTAGTTAAAGATAGGAATCCTACATAAATAAATATTTATTTAAGTTCCCACATATTCCAAAATGCAAATTGTATTAGTTCAATTTAGGAATCCCACATAAATAAATATTTTTGATAAAGCACAACATTTTTTCATTCTTTATCCCATCAGCAATAAAACAGGCAATTTTTTTCAAATATATCAAGTAATTTTCAAGTAATAAATATTTTAAAACATTTTCTTTTCAACAACTCCATCCGACATTTCCAGAGGTTACAATCAAACGGAAAGCCTGTGTAGTTCTGCAGACAAGGGCTGAGCAATACTGACAAATCTCTGACTCAATATATTTATTTAAGTTGCTGCATATTCCAAAATGCAGATTGTATTAGTTAAAGTTATGAATCCTACATGAATAAACATTTATTTAAGTCCCCACATATTCCAAAATGCAGATTGTATTAGTTAAAGTTATGAATCCTACATCAATAAATATTTATTTAAGTTGATGCATATTCCAAAATGCAGATTGTATTAGTTCAAGTTGTGAATCCCACATAAATAAATATTTTTGACAAAGCACAAGACTTGTTTATTCTTTATCCCATCAGCAAAACAACAGGCAAGTTTTTTTTTTAAATATCAAAAAATACTTTTTCAAATAATGAATAATTTAAAAACATTTTCTTTTCAACAACTCCATCCGACATTTCCACAGGTTACACATTCAATGCAGATATTCATTTCCAAAATTTACACAGAATCCCTTATCTGGAGTCTCTCTCTCTCTCTCTCTCTCTCTCTCTATTACCTCTTCCCGTAGCTGTGATAGCTGCACCTTTCCCAGTCTAGTGGACACAGACACACTCCATGAGGATCTAGCACCAAGCTTGTGATCACCGTCTCTTTTATCTGCCCCCACCAACCTGAGGGACCAAACAGACATAACAGGCATCTCCCTGAACCAATAATACAAAGGACAGCTCAATGCACTTTGCTGCAAAACCCCAATAGGATCGATGCATTCAGAGTCAGTTTGCAAAATCATTCTGCAAGGTATCAATTTGAAGGAACTCCTGGACCATTGTCCATCCTGCAGATCACCCTGAGCCCAGACTGGCAGGCACCATTCAAACCGAAACCGAAAGCAGACAAGGGCTGAGCAATACTGACAAATCTCTGACCCTATATTTATTTAAGTTCCCACATATTCCAAAATGCAGATTGTATTAGTTAAAGTTAGGAATCCCACATAAATAAATATTTTTGATAAAATATTTTGGATAAAGCACTCAGAGTCAGTTTGCAAAATCATTCTGCAAAGTATCAATTTGAAGGAACATGGGGAACTCCTGGAGCAGATCACCCTGAGCCCAGACTGGCAGGTGTTTAAGTTGCCACATATTCCAAAATGCAGATTCTCTTAGATAAAGTTATGAATCCTACATAAATAAATCTTTATTTAAGATCCCACATATTCCAAAATGCAGATTGTATTAGTTAAAGTTAGGAATCCTACATAAATAAATCTTTATTTAAGTTCACACATATTCCAAAATGCAGATTGTATTAGTTAAAGTTAGGAATCCTACATAAATAAATCTTTATTTAAGTTGCTGCATTTTCCAAAATGCAGATTGGATTAGTTCTAAGTTATGAATCCTACATAAATAAGTATTTATTTAAGTTCCCACATATTATAAAATGCAGATTGTATTAGTTAAAGTTAGAAATCCTACATCAATAAATATTTATTTAAGTTCCCACATATTCCAAAATGTAGATTGTATTAGATAAAGTTATGAATCCTACATAAATAAATCTTTATTTAAGTTCCCACATATTCCAAAATGCAGATTGTATTAGTTAAAGTTAGGAATCCTACATAAATAAATCTTTATTTAAGTTCCCACATATTCCAAAATGCAGATTGTATTAGTTAAAGTTATGAATCCTACATAAATAAATCTTTATTTAAGTTGCTGCATATTCCAAAATGCAGATTGGATTAGTTCTAAGTTATGAATCCTACATAAATAAGTATTTATTTAAGTTCCCACATATTATAAAATGCAGATTGTATTAGTTAAAGTTAGAAATCCTACATCAATAAATATTTATTTAAGTTCCCACATATTCCAAAATGCAGATTGTATTAGATAAAGTTATGAATCCTACATAAATAAATATTTTTGATAACACACAACACTTGTTTATTATTTATCTCATCAGCAATAAAACAGGCGTGGTCTCTTTCTTAAAACACAGTCTCTGCCCCTCTCTCTCTGTCTCTCTCTCTCTCTGACTCCCTATATTTATTTAAGCTGCCACATATTCCAAAATGCAGATTGTATTAGTTCAACTTAGGAATCCCACGGAAAAAAAATCATTTTTAAGAACCACACGTGTTTATTCTTTATCCCATAAGCAATAAAAGAGGCAAAGTGCTCTCTCAAACAGTCTCTGCCTCTCTCTCTCTCTCTCTCTCTCTCTCTCTCTCTCGCTCTCTCTCTCTGTCTGTCTCTCTCTCTGACTCCCTATTTTTATTTAAGCGGCTACACAGTCCAAAATGCAGATTGTATTAGATAAAGTTATGAATCCTACATCAATTAATATTTATTTAAGATGCTGCATATTCCAAAATGCAGATTGTATTAGTTAAAGTTAGGAATCCTACATGAATAAATATTTATTTAAGTAGCTGCTTTTTTCAAAATGCAGATTGTATTAGTTAAAGTTATGGATCCTACATCAATAAATATGTTTTTAAGTTGCTGCATATTTCAAAATTCAGATTGTATTAGTTAAATTTAGGAATCCTACATAAATAAATATTTATTTAAGTTCCCACATATTCCAAAATGCAGATTGTATTGGTTAAAGTTAGGAATCCTACATAAATACATATATAATTTAAGTTGCCACATATCTATTTATTTAAGTTTATTTAAGTTCCCACATATTCCAAAATGCAGATTGTATTAGTTAAATTTAGGAATCCTACATAAATAAATATTTATTTAATTTCCCACATATTCCAAAATGCAGATTGTATTAGTTAAAGATAGGAATCCTACATAAATAAATATTTATTTAAGTTCCCACATATTCCAAAATGCAGATTGTATTAGTTAAAGTTAGCAATCCTACATAAATAAATATTTATTTAAGTTGCTGCACATTCCAAAATGCAGATTGTATTAGTTAAAATTAGGAATCCTACATAATAAATCTTTATTTAAGTTGCTGCTTTTTTCAAAATGCAGATATTATTAGTTAAAGTTATGGATCCTACATAAATAAATATGTATTTAAGTTGCTGCATATTTCAAAATGCAGATTGTATTAGTTAAAGTTATGAATCTGGATGATGGTGTGGCAAATTGGATTAGGTGGTGTAGTTAATAATGAAGTAGAGTTTCAAAGTCTACAGAGAGACTTATGCCTTTTGGAAGGGTGGGCTGAAAGATGGCAGATGGAGTTTAATGCTGATAAGTGTGAGGTGCTGCATTTTGGTAGGACAAATCAAAATAGGACGTACAGGGTAAATGGTAGGGAATTGAGGAATGCAGTGGAACAGAGGGATCTAGGAATAACTGTGCATTGTTCCCTGAAGGTGGAATCTCATGTGGGTAGGGTGGTGAAGAAAGCGTTTGGTATGCTAGCCTTTATAAATCAGAGCATCGAGTATAGAAGTTGGGATGTAATGTTAAAATTGTACAGGGCATTGGTGAGGCCGAATCTGGAGTATGGTGTGCAGTTCTGGTCGCCAAATTATCGGAAGGATGTCGACAAAATGGAGAGGGTACAGAGGAGATTTACTAGAATGTTGCCTGGGTTTCAGCACTTAAGCTACAGACAGATGTTGAACAGGTTGGGTCTTTATTCTTTGGAGCGTAGAAGGTTGAGGGGGGACTTGATAGAGGTTTTTTTAATTTTGAGAGGGACGGACAGAGTTGACGTAGGTAGGCTTTTCCCTTTGAGAGTGGGGAAGATTCCAACAAGGGGACATAGCTTCAGAATTGAGGGACAAACGTTTAGGGGTAACATGGGCCTGTTTCCACGCTGTATCTCAAAATCTAAAAATCTAAACCTCTCTCTCCTTCCTCTCTCCCCCTATCTCCCCCACATCTCTCTCTCCCCCCACCTCTAAATTATAAAAGATAAAACCCACTTTTCCCAATGTGGGTTGTTTTTAAATGTGCAATACAAATAAAATTGACTTGACTTCACTCCTCTCTCCCCCTCTCTTTCCCCCCTCTCTCTCCCCCCTCTCTCTCTCTCCCTCCTCTCTCTCCCCCTCCTCTCTCTTATAAAAGATATTTTATAAATTAAAGCTCATGGCTTTTTGAGTTTGTTTGTGTGACTATCTCTTTCTCTCTCCCTCCTCTCTCTCCCCTTCCCTCTCTCTCTCTCTCTCTCCCCTTCCCTGTATCTCTCTCCACCTCTTGCTATTAAAAGATATTTTATAAATTAAAGCTCGTGGGTTTTTGAGTTTGTTTGTGCCTGTGTGACTCTCTCTCTCTCCTCCTCCTTTCTCTCCCCCTCCTCCCTCCCCTCCTCTTTCCCCCTCCTATCTCCCCCTCCTCTCTCTCCCCCTCCACTCTCTCCCCTCCTCTCTCTCTCCTCTCTCTCTCTCCCTCCCTCCCTCCCTCTCCCTCCCTCCCTCCCTCCCTCTCCCTCCCTCCCTCTCCCTCCCTCTCTCAAACTCTCCAAAATGATCTCAACTTTATTTCAGTGCTCAATGTCGCCCGTCGGGCGGGCTGCTAATTGATAATTGGTGGGATTGCTGAGCCTTGGGGAAGTTGTGGGTTTTAGCAGTTCCACATGTGCTCACTGTTTCTGGCAACAAAATGGCCGCCACATGTGCTCGCTCTTTCTGGCAAAAAAATGGCCGCCACGTGTGCTCGCTGTTTCTGTCAACAAAATGGCCGCCACATGTGCTCGCTGTTTCTGGCAACAAAATGGCCGCCACATGTGCTCGCTGTTTCTGGCAACAAAATGGCCGCCACATGTGCTCTCTGTTTCTGGCAACAAAATGGCCGCCACATGTGCTCGCTGTTTCTGGCAACAAAATGGCCGCCACGTGTGCTCGCTGTTTCTGGCAACAAAATGGCCTTCTGAGGCAGAGAATCCCAGATTCACAACTCTCTGACTGAAAAAGTTTCTCCATTCTAATTGGCCGACCCCTTATTCTTAAACTGTGGCCCCTTGTTCTGGACTCCCCCAGCATCGGGAACACGTTTCCTACCTCGTATGTGTCCAACCCCTTAAGAATTTTATATGTTTCGATAAGATCCCCCCTCAGTCTTCTAAATTCCAGCGAGTATATGCCTGGTCTATCCAGTCTTTCTTCATATGAAAGTACTGCCATCCCAGGGATCAATCTGGTGAACCTTCTCTGTACTCCCTCTAAGGCTAGAATGTCTATCCTCAGATTAGGAGACCAAAACTGTACGCAATACTCCAGGTGCGGTCTCACCAAGGCCCTGTACAACTGCAGCAGAACCTCCCTGCTCCTATACTCAAATCCTCTTGCTATGAATGCCAACATACCATTCGCTTTCTTCACTGCCTGCTGCACCTGCATGCTTGCTTTCAATGACTGGTGCACCATGACACCCAGGTCACGTTGCATCTCCCCTTCTCCTAATTGGCCACCATTCAGGTAATACTCTGCTTTCCTGTTCTTGCCGCCAAAGTGGATAACCTCACATTTATCCACATTATATTGCATCTGCCATGCATTTGCCCACTCGCCTAATCTATCCAAGTCACTCTGCAGCCTCCTAAAATCCTCCTCGTAGCTAACACTGCCACCCAGCTTCGTGTCATCCGCAAACTTAGAGATGTTACATTCAATTCCCTCGTCCAAATCATTAATATATATTTTAAATAACTGGGGTCCCAGCACTGAGCCTTGCGGTACCCCACTAGTCACTGCCTGCCATTCCGAAAAGGACCCCTTTATTCCTACTCTTTGCTTCCTGTCCGCCAACCAATTCTCTATCCACCTCAACACTGAACCCCCAATACCGTGTGCTTTAAGTTTGTACCCCAATCTCCTATGTGGGACCTTGTCGAAGGCCTTCTGAAAGTCCAGATATAACACATCGACTGGTACTCCCTTATCCACTCTACTAGTTACATCCTTGAAAAATTCTATAAGATTCGTCAGACATGATTTGGCTTTCATAAATCCATGCTGACTTTATCCGATGATTTCACCACTTTCCAAATGTGATGCTATCACATCTTTAATAACTGACTCTAGGATTTTCCCCACTACCGATGTTAGGCTAACTGGTCTATAATTCCCCGTTTTCTCTCTCCCTCCCTTTTTAAAAAGTGGGGTTACATTAGCTACCCTCCAGTCCTCAGGAACTACTCCAGAATCTAAAGAGTTTTGAAAAATTATCACTAATGCATCTACTATTTGTGAGGCTACTTCCTTAAGCACTCTGGGATGCAGCCTATCTGGCCCTGGGGATTTATCGGCCTTTAATCCATTTAATTTACCTAACACCACTTCCCGACTAACCTGGATCACCCTCAGTTCCTCCATCTCATTAGACCCCCGGTCCCCTGCTATTTCCAGCAGACTGTTTATGTCTTCCTTAGTGAAGACAGAACCAAAGTAGTTGTTCAATTGGTCTGCCATCTCCTTGTTCCCTATGATCAATTCACCTGTTTCCGACTGCAAGGGACCTACATTTGTCTAAACTAGTATTTTTCTCTTCACATATCTATAAAAGCTTTTGCAGTCAGTTTTTATGTTCCCTGACAGTTTTCTCTCATAATCTATTTTCCCTTTCCTAATTAAGCCCTTTGTCCTCCTCTGCTGGACTCTGAATTTCTCCCAGTCCTCTGGTATGCTACTTTTTCTGGCTAATTTATATGCTTCATCCTTTGTTTTAATACTATCCTTGATGTCCCTTGTTAGCCACGGATGCACTACCTTTCCTAGTTTGTTCTTTTGCCAAACTGTGATGAACAATTGTTGTAGTTCATCCATGCGACCTTTAAATGCCTTCCACTGCATGTCCACCGTCAACCCTTTAAGTAAAAATTGCCAGTCTATCTTGGACAATTCATGTCTCATACCCTCAAAGTTACCTTTCTTTAAGTTCAGAACACTTGTTTCTGAATTGACTTTGTCACTCTCCATCATAATGAAGAACTCTACCATATTATGGTCACTCTTGCCCAAGGGGCCTCGCACAACAAGACTGCTAACTAACCCTTCCTCATTAGTCAATACCCAGTCTAGAATGGCCTGCTCTCTCGTTGGTTCCTCGACATCTTGGTTTAGAAAACCATCTCGCAAACATTCCAAGAAATCCTCTTCCTCAGCACCCCTGCCAATTTGGTTCACCCAATCTATATGTAGATTGAAGTCACCCATTATAACTGCTGCACCTTTAGTGCACGCATTTCAAATTTCCTGTTTGAGTGCACGCATTTCAAATTTTGCTGTTTCTGTCAACAAAATGGCCGCCACATGTGCTCGCTGTTTCTGTCAACAAAATGGCCGCCATATGTGCTCGCTGTTTCTGTCAACAAAATGGCCTTCTGAGGCAGAGAATCCCAGATTCACAACTCTCTGACTGAAAAAGTTTCTCCTCATCTCCATTCTAAATGGCCTACCCATTATTCTTAAACTGTGGCCCCTGGTTCTGGACTCCCCCAACATTGGGAACATGTCTCCTGCCTCTAACGTGTCTAACCCCTTAATAATCTTATATGTTTCAATAAGATCCCCTCTCATCCTTCTAAATTCCAGTGTATAAAAGCCTAATCGCTCCAGTCTTTCAACATATGACAGTCCCACCATTCCGGGAATAAACCTAGTAAACCTACGCTGCACGCCCTCAATAGCAAGAATATCCTTCTACAAATTTGGAGACCAAAACTGCACACAGTACTCCAGGTGCGGTCTCACTAGGGCCCGGTACAACTGCAGAAGGACCTCTTTGCTCCTATACTCAACTCCTCTTGTTATGAAGGCCAACATGCCATTGGCTTTATTCACTGCCTGCTGTACCTGCATGCTTCCTTTCAGTGACTGAAGCACTAGGACACCCAGATCTCGTTGTACGTCCCCTTTTCCTAACTTGACACCATTCACATAATACTCTGCCTTCCTATTCTTACCACCAAAGTGGATAACCTCACACTTATCCACATTAAACTGCATCTGCCATGTATCTGCCCACTCACACAACCTGTCCAAGCCACCCTGCAACCTCATAGCATCTTCCTCAAAGTTCACACTGCCACCCAGCTTTGTATCATCTGCAAATTTGCAGTCTGCAGTCGCTCGTCTTTCAACATACGACAGTCCCGCCATTCCGGTGATTAACCTGGTGAACCTACGCTGCATGCCCTCAATAGCAAAGACGTCCTTCCTCAAATTTGGAGACCAACCAAAACTGCACACAGTACTCCAGGTGCGGTCTCACCAGGGCCCTGTACAACTGCAGAAGAACCTCTTTGCTACTAAACTCAAACTAGGAGACCAAAACTGGTCTATTGTGTACATGGTTGGAGGTGTGAATGTAATACAAGGGCCGAAGCTGCCTTCATGTCTGGTTACTCCAATGTGATCATCGCTTCTATTGTGTAGCCCTGAGCTCTGGAATAAAGTGGAGATAGTTTTGGAGAGTTTGAGAAAGGGAGGGAGGGAGAGGGAGGGAGGGAGAGAGAGGGAGGGAGGGAGAGAGAGGGGGAGAGAGAGAGATTCACCCACGTACAAACAAACTGAAAAAGCTACGAGCTTTAATTTATAGAAACAGAAACATAGAGCCTGTACGCACCGCCATTCAATATGATCATGGCTGATCATCCAGCTCAGTAGCCTGTACCTGCCTTCCGTAAAAGGGACCACATCACCCCGATGATTCTGGCCTCTCTCCACTGGCTCCCTGTATGGTACAGAATCAACTTCAAGCCCCTCCTATTCACATACAAAGCCCTAAATGGACACTCCCCCCCCTATATCAAAAATCTTCTAACCCCCCTCTCTATCTCCAGGTCCCTCAGGACGGCCGACTTGGGGCTACTCACTATCCCGCCCACGGTCTAGGCTTAAGCTCAGGGGTGACCGAGCTTTTGCGGTTGCAGCTCCTAGACTGTGGAACAGCATCCCTCTCCCCATCAGAACTGCTCCCTCCATCCACTCCTTTAAGTCCAGGCTTGTAAAGATGGTTCTCGGACACCATGTAACTTTAACTGCTTTTATTAACACATACACTGCCCTGGCTGTACATGGTCTGTCACGATCACAAGAGAGCGAGCTAGGGGTGGGGAAGCTACAATTATACTAACCGGTGAGGGAGTGGTTAACATGGACATCGTCACTATTAATTAAAGGAGTACACACATATCATCTACATCCTTCCTCTACAAAACAAACAGTGAGTGACAGGGCGACCATGTCTCATGCGCTAGGGCAAATGCAGACAGTAAGGCACAGGAATACGGAATCACACGTAATCGCCGTAACGGTCAGGCGGCCTGACCACGCGACCAGACCTGGTCCGAACCTCGCCATCACCTCCTTCCCCGACGGGAACAAGCGGGAACGGCGCCGGGGCACGGGGTGGGCTACGGACGGGAGAACCCCTGGGCGATGGAGGCAGCGGTGGTGGCTGCGAGGAATTGGAGGAGTACGGGGAAGCCGGTGAAAACGGGACCGCAGCCGGAAGACGGACAGGAGAAGTACCAGGGGTGGGGGAAGGGATTGCCCCCAGAGGAGCTGGCAAGGCACTGGGCCGCGAAAGTTGCAGGGGAGGGGCATACGGATCCGCCGGTGGAGGGATGGGCTCGTTCACGAGCTGGAGATGCTGGCGGGACCGGCGGTACACCGTGCCGTCATGGTTGACCAGGTACGAACGGGGGGAGCCAGCAGAACCGATGACCACTGCCAGTCTGGAGCGGCCGGAAATGGACCTCATGCGGACGACCTGTCCGGGAAGAAGAGGGCGGAGGACACGGCAGGACTCGTCGTGGGAGCGCTTCTGAATGCCCTGTCTGTGGGCAATGCGTTCCCGGACTAAGGCAGGTTTAAGTGCAGAGGGAGACAGGGACTGTTGGGACACCGGGACCGTGGGCCGCGTGACACGGGACATGAGACGCTGAGCCGGGGATCCCAGGACATGATCGCGGGGGATGTTGCGAAGGTTTAGCAGGGCCAGGTAAATGTCGGAGCGGGACAGGCGGCAACGTTCCAACAGTCCCTTAGCGCTGCGGACCGCGCGCTCGGCAAGGCCGTTGCTCTGCGGGTACTCCGGGCTGCTGGTGTAGTGCCGAAAATTCCACTGTTCAGCAAAAGCACGGAATTCGGCGCTGGTGAACTGGCTGCCGTTGTCCGATTGCATGCTGGCTGGGGACCCGAAAGTGGCAAAGTGGCGGCGTAGCTTCTCGATGACCGCGGAGGAAGATAGGGAGTGGAGCTGGTCAACTTCAAACCAGCTCGAGTAAGAGTCAACTAGCACCAGAAAGTGCTTCCCGTGCCATTCGAAAATGTCGGTTGCCAGCGCGGACCAGGGCAGGTGAGGGGCTGGCTGCTGCAGGAGCGGCTGCCGCTGTTGCTGTGGAGCGAGGCTGTTGCAGGTAGGGCACGCGGAGACTCTATCTCGGAAATAGCGAGGCATGTCAGGCCAGAAGAACTGACTCTGAGCGATGGAAAGGGTCGCTTCGGCCCCGGGATGGCCACGATGAGCAGTTTCAAAATATTGTTCTTGTAGTGCTGCGGGCACCACCACCTTGTGCCCCTTCACAATCACACCCTCACGCAGCACCAACTCGTCACGAACCAGGAAGTAAGGCACCACTGCGGCCGGCAGGGAAGAACGGCGACCTGGCCAGCCCCGCTTGATGATCGCGGCCAGCTGTTGTAGCGAAGCGTCAGCTGCCGTGTGCTTGGCCAGGGACTTCAACTGGCTGGAGGGCACGAAATTGACGTTTAGGACTATCAGATCGGACGCCTCGTATGGATGTCGGGTTGTGGATGGGAGGGGCGCCCGAAACAGCATATCAGCAACAAACATGTCCTTGCCCTTTCGATAAACCACGGTGAAAGTAAAACGTTGTAGCTGGAGCATCATGCGCTGGAGCCGGGAGGAGGCCACGTGTATCGGCTTATTGAGGATGGTAACCAGAGGCTGGTGGTCCGTTTCAACAGTGAAGCCAGTGCCCAGGATATAGTCCTTGAATTTGGAGCAGGCAAAAACAACTGCCAGCAGCTCCTTCTCAATCTGGGCATAGCGTTGTTCCGCGGTCGTCATCGTGCGGGATGCATAGGACACCGGTAGTTGCACCCCGTCGTGGACCTGCAGGCAGGCGGCCCCTAGGCCAAACTTCGATGCATCACATGTGAGAACGATTGGGCGCTGTAGGTCAAAGTACTTCAGCGTAGGCATGCTGATCAGCTTAGATTTGAGGGTGTCGAATGCTTTCTGGTGTTGCGGGAACCAGGCCCAGGCAACGTCCTTTTTCACCAGGTCCCTCAGAGGGGCGCTCAGTTCACTCAGGTCGGGGATGAACTTTCCCAGGTAGTTGGCCATGCCCAAGAAGCGCTGTAGGCCAGGCACGTCAGCAGGTGCAGGCATCTCGGATATTGCGGCTGTCTTTTGCGGGTCGGGCTTCAGCCCTGATGCTGTGAAGACGTGTCCCACGTAGGTGACCTCAGGGACCCGGAACCGGCATTTCTTCGGGTTGAGCTTCAGGTTGACCTCTCGGGCCCGCTGTAGCACCTGGCGAAGGTGGTGGTCGTGTTCCGCGACATTCTTCCCGTAAACCAGAATGTCGTCGACAATGATGGCACACGGGAGCCCAGCAAACAGTTGTTCCATGGTCCTTTGGAACACTTCGCTGGCAGAGTTGATCCCAAACGGCATGCGGAGGAAGCGGTACCTGCCGAAAGGCGTGCTGAAGGTCGTCAGGTGCGAGGATCGCTCGTCCAGAGGTATCTGCCAGAACGAGCTCTTGGCATCGAGAACCGAGAACACAGTGGCAGGGCCGACCTGTGCAGCAACATCCTCCACTGTCCGCATAGGGTAATGCGGGCGCTTGATAGCCAAGTTCAAGTCCTTAGGGTTGATGCAGATCCGTAGTTCACTCTTGTCCTTCTTCGCAGCGACGACCATAGTGGAGACCCACTGGGTGGGGACCGTTACTGGCTTCAGGATGCCCGTAGCCACCATCTCGAGAAGAGTGGACTCGACCTTGTCTCTCATGGCGAAGGATATCCGATGCGGGGGACGGACCACCGGCGTGATGTCGGGGTTGAGGGCAATCTTGTAGCTGCAGGGTAATTTCCCCAGCTTCGAGTCAAAACGGTCCGGGTATTCGGCCAGCGGGTTTAGGGTTGCCTCCACCATGTGGACATCGCTGTGGAATCTCACCAATCCGAGGTCCTGGCAGGCCTCCACGCCGAGCAGGGGGACACATTTACCATCTAGCAGAAAGAAGGAAAGGGGCCGAGAGGTCTTCAGCACCTTGCAGTGGAGAGTGGCCCTCCCCACAGGAACAAGTACACCGCCCCCATATGCACGCAAAACAGCACTGTCTGTGGAAACGAGCTCATTATTTCTTATCTTCTCGAATAGGCTGGTTGACATAACATTGGCAGCAGCCCCCGTGTCCACCTTAGCAGAGAAGGCCATGCCATTCACCGTGACTCGGACGGTTGGGTCTCTTATCAGAGCAGGTGCACCTCTCAGTGAAAACACACTCATTTCGCTCTTGGAAGAGCCAGAGTCAGACAGGGGGAGTTCATCATGCTGGAGATGAGAACCAGACGCGGTATCATCACGTGTCAAGTATCGAGAGGGTTGCTGCCGTGGCCGTGCAGGGTTCCCACGTGAACGGCAGGCCGCCGAAAAGTGGTTGGGCTTATTGCAGAGATTGCAGGTTTTCCCCAACGCCGGGCAGACATTAAAACGATGCGAAGTAAAGTTGCAGTTCGGACAGCGTTGGCGCAGCCTAGAGCTCGGCGTCGGGCTTGCCCTGTGTCGCTGAGGAGCAGAGGTGAAGCTAGCTGCGTGGACCACAGGGTCCGGTGGCTGTACAGCAGAGGAGACAGCCTCAGCTAAACGAGAGGCATGCAACGCCTCATTGAATGTCAGATCAGGCTTACGTAGCAGCTCTGAGCGCAGCTTGTCATCCCGTAGACCAAAGACCAAGATGTCGCGGGTTAGAGTGTCAGGGGTCAGGGCGTGCAGGTCGCATCGGCGAGCCATGCGGCGCAGTGCGGCCACGAAATTGTCAACAGATTCCCCATGGTTTTGGCGTCGGGAGAACAGTTTAAAACGCTCTAAAATGTGGTTCGTGGGGAGGTCACACATAGCCGTAAATTTAGCAAGCAGACATACCGGGTCCTCGACACTCTCGCCTTGTCCATAGACGAATGACTCCGACCGCTCAAGCGCTTCGGGACCAGCCAGGTTCAGTAAAAGGGAGGCTTTGACCTCAGGGGCCACGGCAGGGTGAGCGATTGTGGCATAATGCTCAAAGTCACGTCGGAACACACTCCAGCGATGAGTGATGTCTGCATCAAAGACCAAGATGTCAGGTTTGCGACAGGCAGAGGCCATCACGGCACAGGGAGGGGGAACTGGAACTAAAAAAACAAAACCCGAGAAACTGAAGACGCAGGAAGAACCACTTCTGACACCATGTAAAGATGGTTCTCGGACACCATGTAACTTTAACTGCTTTTATTAACACATACACTGCCCTGGCTGTACATGGTCTGTCACGATCACAAGAGAGCGAGCTAGGGGTGGGGAAGCTACAATTATACTAACCGGTGAGGGAGTGGTTAACATGGACATCGTCACTATTAATTAAAGGAGTACACACATATCATCTACAAGGCTCAAAACATATTTCTACTCCCTAGCGTTTGAGGCTCATTGAGGAGGCGCTGGGAACTGTTTGCGTGCTACTGTATGTTTCTAATCAAATGCACAGCACTTTGGTCAACGTGGGTTGTTTTTAAATGTGCGACACAAATAAAATTGACTTGACTTGACTTGACTTCTCTCCAGACCCCCTGATCCCTTTAGCCACAAGGGCCACATCTAACTCTCTCTTAATGCACGGCGGGATTTGCTTACTAAAATGGCGGGGTAGCTTACTGAAATGGCTGGGGCAGAGCTCACAGCGGCGGGGTTTGCTTACTAAAATGGCGGGGGTTCTGACTGATATTGCGGGTTTGCTTACTAAAATGGCGGGGTTTCCTTACTTAAATGGCGGGGTTGCTTACTAAAATGGCGGGGCAGAGCGCACGACGGCGGAGTTTGCTTACTAAAATGGCGGAGGAAGAGGGGGGAGCGGCGGGGTTTGATTACTGAAATGGCGGGGGGAGAGCGCACAGCGGCGGGGTTTGCTTACTGAAATAGCTGGGGCAGAGCGCACAGCGGCGGGGTTTGCTTACTGAAATGGCGGGGGTTCTTACTGAAATTGCGGGTTTGCTTACTAAAATGGCGGGGTTTCCTTACTGAAATGGCGGGGCAGAGCGCACAGCGGCGGAGTTTGCTTACTAAAATGGCGGAGGAAGAGGGGGGATCGGCAGGGTTTGATTACTGAAATGGCGGGGGGAGAGCACACAGCGGCGGTCTTTGCTTACTAAAATGGCGGGAGGAGAGCGCACAGCGGCGGTATTTGCTTACTAAAATGGCGGGGTAGCTTACTGAATGGCAGGGACAGAGCGCACAGCGGCGGGGCAGTGAGAGCGGCGGGGTTTGCTTACTGAAATGGCGGGGTTGCTTACTAAAATGGCGGGGGCAGAGCACACAGCGGCGGGTTTTGATTACTGAAATGGCGGGGTAGCTTACTGAATGGCTGGGACAGAGCGCATAGCGGCGGGGTTTGCTTACTAAAATGGCGGGGGCAGTGAAAGTGGCGGGGTTTGCTTACTGAAATGGCGGGAGGGGTGCTTACTGAAATGGCGGGAGGGGTGCTTACTGAAATGGCTGGGGCAGAGCGAAATGCGGCTGGTTTGTGTAGATCAATCCGTTTATTCGGATTGATCCATGTCTGGCTTTCAGATTGCCAACCAGATCCATGATCCATGACTGGTATTTGTTTTGAAACCGATGTTTAGTTTTGCTTTGTAGATTAGGCAGGCTTCGAAACTGTGGTGTACTGTGCGGACGTTTACTCATTTGCTCCCGGCTTGTGTTCTTAATAAATACTTTAGAAGTTAACGACATTGTGAAGACCACACTTCTTACATGGTGTCAGGAGTACTGTGGATTTGTTTCAGCTCATTTCTACTGTTATAACATGGCTGGGACATTCCGACAACCGGACCCTCTCGTCTTCGACGACCAGATCGGTGAGCGTTGGCGCCTCTTCGAGAGGCAGTATAATGTGTTTATTCGTGCCGTCCATCACGACAAACCTGCCACGGCTCGGGCCTACATGCTCCTCAATCTCGCGGGAGATGAGGCTTACGAGCGAGCGCAGCAATTCGTCTACGCGGAGGAGATTGTTCATCCCCCGGTAGGCGATGCACCTTCGGTTGTGACCCCTGCGGAATCGGCAGAGGACCCGGAGTGTTTGATAAGAAAGTTTCGCCAGCTTTGCGAACCTCGGACGAACCCCATTGTGGAGCGGGTGAAGTTTTTCTCTCGTCACCAGAATGACGGTGAGACAGTTGAATCGTTTCTGTGTGCTATTAAAAAGGCAGCCAAGGGCTGCGGGTTTGGACAACTCTGCGACGAGTTTGTGAGGGACAGGCTGGTGTGTGGGCTTGCGAACGATAAATTAAGGAGAAAGCTTATCCGCGACCCTGCTTCGACTCTGGACAAAGCTGTCTCTTTCTGTGCAAACTACGAAATTGGCAACCGTAACGCCGCGACGCTGTCCGGGGCACAACATTCCACACCCTTGGGAATCGATGCCGTCCAGACTACGTTTCCAAGACAACGAAAGCCTGAGACACCTTGGTACGTACAACGAGATAAGCAAGGATTTGTTACAAACTGTTCTAACTGTGGGGGCTCTCATGTCACGAACAGGGAGAAATGTCCTGCCTTTGGCCAAATCTGCCACGGCTGCAGAAGGAGGAACCATTTCTGGAGATTTTGCAGGTCCAGGGCTCGCGATGCCCCCGCGAAAATACCTAAAAAACCTGTGCACCTGGTCCTGCCGGAGCCCTTATCAGAATCCTCTGATAACAGTTCAGACGGAGGGCCCAAGGTCGACGGTATCGAGCTGCTTGTGCATTCCACTGTGGGGGTGGGTGCTTGGAACAGCGAACCCATGGCCACAGTGATGGTGAATGGCCATGCTCTGGAAATGAAAATTGACACTGGGGCCAAATGTAATGTCGTGTCTGAGACTGAATTCCTCCGTGTTCGGAATCCCAGGGAGGCAGAGAAACTATCCACCTGCAGTGCCACCCTTGTGGCGTACGGTGGCAGTCACGTCAACCCTATTGGGCAGGTCAAGCTGCTGTGTAGTCTCCAGAACAAATCGCAAGTGTTGCGATTCTACGTTGTCAGGGGCGATGTAGAGACACTGTTGGGATCCGCTGCCTGCACTGACATGGGACTGGTCACGTTTAGCGAGGCCGTGCATCAACTGGCTCCTAGCCCTAACTCCACGCAGCGCATCCTCTCTGCATACCATGACCTTTTCGACGATGAGCTGGGCAGGCTGCCGGTCACGTACTCCATTGCTTTAGACCTGGACGCGCGCCCTGTGGTGCGTCCTGCCCACCGTGTCCCCGTTACAATGCGGGACCGGGTCAAGGCTGAATTGGACAGGATGGCAGTGCTTGGAGTTATCACGCCCGTTACGGATCCTACGGACTGGGTGTCATCAATGGTAGTTGCCGCTAAGAAAGACAAACAAGAGCTCCGGATCTGCATTAACCCCAGGGACCTGAACGCCTCTCTGAGGAGGCCGCACCACCCCATGCGCACCGTGGAAGAGGTAGCTGCTCGCATGGGCAAGGTTTCTGTCTTTTCAGTGCTCGACGCCAAGAACTCGTTTTGGCAAATTCCCCTGGACAATGTCTCATCCCTGCTAACTACCTTCAGCACTCCGTTTGGGCGCTACCGCTTCCTTCGCATGCCGTTTGGCATCAGCTCGGCCATTGAGGTTTTCCAACGAACTATGGAACAAATTTTTGATGGCTTGCCGTGCTCCATCATCGTGGACGATATCATCATTGCTGGCAAGAATGTGCAGGAGCACGATGATAATTTAAAGAGGGTGCTTGAGCGTGCCAGAGAGGTCAACCTGAAGCTCAACCCCCGCAAGTGTCGGTTCCGTGTTGACCAGGTGAAGTACGTGGGACATGTCTTTACCAGTGAGGGGCTCAAGGCTGACCCCTCCAAGACGGTGGCCATCAGTGCGATGGCGGCGCCGACCGATGTTACCGGCCTACAGCGGTTTTTAGGCATGGTCAACTATCTCGGGAAGTTCATCCCCAATTTTAGCGAGCTCTCGGCTCCACTGCGTCAGCTCACGCACAAAGACACTGCCTGGTTGTGGGACGAGCCGCAACAACGAGCTTTCGACACGCTAAAAATGCAGATGTCGTGCCCTCCTACACTGGCGTACTTCGACATTGACCGGCCTGTCGCACTCACCTGCGACGCTTCCCAATAAGGTCTCGGTGCTGCATGTCTACAAGCGGAACGGCCTGTTGCTTATGCGTCCAGAACGTTGACGGAAACAGAAACCAGGTACGCACAAATTGAGAAGGAGCTGCTGGCGGTGGTTTTCGCTTGTGCAAAGTTTAATGACTACATCTTTGGCCAACCTGTGACTGTAGAGACAGACCACCAACCTTTAGTAACCATTATGAACAAGCCCATACACGCGGCTCCGGCGCGACTGCAGCGTATGATGTTACGGCTCCAGAAATATAACGTGACCCTGGTTTACAAACGAGGCAAGGACCTGCATCTGGCGGACGCACTCTCTCGTGCCCCTTTGCGGTCCTGTGCACAACACGCTTCCGAGCGGGACTCCATGGTGGTGTTAACCCTCGACCACATACCTCCCTCTTGTCGGGACGCACTGGTGGCCTCCACGGCTGAAGATGCCACGCTTCAGCCACTCGCCTCCGTTATCAGACACGGGTGGCCGCGCAAACAGCACTCACTTCCGACGACCGTTCAGCCCTATTTTCCTATCAGGGATGAGCTTACTATAGACGACGGGATCATCCTGAAAGGTCACAAGGCGGTGATTCCAGCCTCACTCCAGCGCGAGTACTATGATGCCGTACACAGAGGGCATCCTGGTGCGGATGCCACCGTGCGGGTGGCCAAAGACATGTTCTACTGGCCAGGCATGGCTGACACTATAACTCAGTGGGTACAGTCTTGCGCCGTCTGCAACAGCATGACTCCACATCAGCAGAAGGAGCCGCTACAGCTGCACCCTGTTCCTGACCTCCCATGGTCCCTAGTAGCCGCAGACCTTTTCGATTGGCATGGGCACCAGTACTTGGTTTTGGTGGACTCCTACTCTGGTTGGTTCGAAATCGATGTGCTCCACTCCACATCATCCGCGACAGTAGTCAAGAAGCTCCGCAGGCACTTCTCGGTCCATGGGGCACCTTGCACTCTAATCTCCGACAATGCTGGACAGTTTTCAAGCCAGCGCTTCCAGGACTTTGCAAAGCGTTGGGGCTTTCGACACATCACCAGCAGTCCAGAGTACCCGCAGTCGAACGGGTTAGCAGAGCGGGCGGTCCGCAGCGCGAAGCAGGCCCTCGAGAAGTCCAGCAGGTCAGGTTCGGACATTTTCCTAGACCTTCTTAATCTCCGCAACATTCCGCGAGACTCAACTCTGGGCTCCCCGGCTCAGCGCCTGATGTCCAGGAGGACACGCATCACCTTGCCCGTTTCGAAGCAGCAGCTCCAGCCGGAGGTCTACGAACCTTCCACCATTCAGGCTCGACTGCACCAAAAGCGACTGACCCAGAAGGTTAGTTACGACCGATCCAGTCGCCCTTTACCCCCGCTGTCAGAGGGTCAGGTCGTCCGGCTGCAGTCCCCGAAGGGATACGACCGCAAGGGTATTGTCAAGGGGGTCTGCGCGGAGCCCCGATCTTACCTCGTTCAATCTGATGGAGGTCTATACAGGCGGAACCGGAGACACATCTTACCGGTAAATGAACCGATGCCATCTCAGTGGGACTTAAACGGGTTGCCCGCTGACCCGGACGAGGTGCTATGGCCGGAAGGAGGTGACTATGATTCGTCACCCACAGCTCGAGAGCTGCCCCTTGCGAAGGAGACAAATTCAACATCGGTGAACGCACCATCCGTGGAGCTGCCTCCGACATCCAAATCGCCTATTAGGCCTGTGGCACGATCCCCGGGGAAGCCCATGCCGGTCGCATCATCTCCAGCGAGGGGTACCTCTGAGGGGCCGTATCGGACTCGTGCGGGGCGGATTTGTAAGCCCAACCCTAGATATAAGGACTATGTCTAGAGACTCCCAGGACGCTTGCTGCTACTACAATATGTGCTATTATATTCCCATTACTGCTGTTTTTGCAATTGCATTCTGTTTTGTGCTGTACTGTTGTGTATTGGAATGCTAGAGAGTAGCTGTGGTTTTTTTAGTCTGAAAAAAGGGAAGTTGTAGATCAATCCGTTTATTCGGATTGATCCATGTCTGGCTTTCAGATTGCCAACCAGATCCATGATCCATGACTGGTATTTGTTTTGAAACCGATGTTTAGTTTTGCTTTGTAGATTAGGCAGGCTTCGAAACTGTGGTGTACTGTGCGGACGTTTACTCATTTGCTCCCGGCTTGTGTTCTTAATAAATACTTTAGAAGTTAACGACATTGTGAAGACCACACTTCTTACAGTTTGCTTACTAAAATGGCGGGGTTTGCTTACTGAAATGGCGGGTTTGCTTACTAAAAGGGCGGGGTTTCCTTACTGGAATGGCAGGGTTGCTTACTAAAATGGCGGGGGCAGAGCGCACAGCGCACAGCGGCGGGGTTTGATTACTGAAATGGCGGGGGGAGAGCGCACAGCGGCGGGGTTTGCTTACTAAAATGGCGGGAGGAGAGCGCACAGCGGCGGTATTTGCTTACTAAAATGGCGGGGTGGCTTAGTGAATGGCTGGGACAGAGCGCACAGCGGCGCGGTTTGCTTACTAAAATGGCGGGGGCAATGAGAGCGGCGGGGTTTGCTTACTGAAATGGCGGGAGGGGTGTTTACTGAAATGGCGGGGGCAGAGCGAAAAGCGGCTGTCAATATCAATAGTCAATAGTCGTTTATTTGTTACATACACATAAATGTGTAGTAAAATGAAACATTACCCGCAGTTGAACAATAAGACCAATAAGATTAATCAATAAAAATGCAATAACACATACAATCACAACTAACACCAAACAAAAAGAAACATCCATCACAGTGAGTCTCCTCCAGTCCCTCCTCACTGTGATGGAAGGCCAAAATGACTTTTTCTCTTCCCTGCCGTCTTGTCCCGCGGTCAGGCTGTTGTAGTTGCCACGTCGGGGCGGTCGGGGCTCCCGATAGTGAAGCCCCCGCTGGGCGGTGAAAGGTCAACGGCCTATTTCAGGCCGCGCCGGATGGTGAAAGGTCCGTGGCGGGCAGACCCAAGCCCCGCGATTCGGGGCGGGCGAACACGTTGCCTCTGCCTCTGCCGTTGCCGGAGCTCCCGATGTCGGCCCCCACCCAGGGGCCTGCGGGCTTCCGACGTCCACGCGGCCCGCGCCGGAGCCTCCGGAGACGAGTCGCAGCCGCTCCCGCAGCATCCGCAGGCAGCCAGCGCCGCAGGTGGTGAGTCCGGGCCGTGGGCTCTGCGAACCAGAGCCCCAGGTGTTCCCAGGTGCATGGCCGGTGGTGGTAGGCCGCAACGGGAACGGAGACACGACACAGAACAAAGGTCACGTCTCCGTTCGGGAGAGAGAATGTTACAGTTCCCGTTTGCTTACTAAAAGGGCGGGGTTTCCTTACTGGAATGGCGGGGTTGCTTACTAAAATGGAGGGGGCAGACCGCACAGCGGCGGGGTTTGATTACTGAAATGGCGGGGGGAGAGCGCACAGCGGCGGGGTTTGATTACTGAAATGGCGGGGGCAGAGCGCACAGCGGCGGGGTTTGATTACTGAAATGGCGGGGGCAGAGCGCACAGCGGCGGGGTTTGATTACTGAAAGGCGAAGGAAGAGGGGGGAGCGGCGGGGTTTGATTACTGAAATGGCGGGTGGAGAGCGCACAGCGGCGGGGTTTGCTTACTAAAATGGCGGGGAGGGAGCGCTCTGCGGCGGTATTTGCTTACTAAAATGGCGGGGTAGCTTACTGAAATGGCTGGGACAGAGCGCACAGCGGCGGGGCTTGCTTACTAAAATGACGTGGGCAGTGAGAGCGGCGGGGGCTCTTACTGAAATGGCGGGGTTTGCTTACTAAAATGGCGGGGGTTCTTACTGAAATGGCCGGGTTTGCTTAGGATTCCTAAATTGAACTGATACAATCTGCATTTTGGAATATGTGGCAACTGGAATAAATATAGAGAGTCAGAGAGAGAGGGAGAGAGAGAGTGCACTTGCCAATTTCACTTACTGTGATAACACAGGGGAGAGAAAAAAAGGGGAAAGAGAGAGGGGGAAGAGAGAGAGAGGGGTGAGAGAAAGATTGAGAGAGGGTGAGAGAGAGGAGAGAGAGAGAGAAAGGGGAGAAAAAGAGAGAGAAAGGGTGGAGAGGGAGAGTGACGGGGAGAAAGAGGGGGAGAGAGAGAGAGAGAGAGAGAGAGAGAGAGAGAGAGAGAGAGAGAGAGAGAGAGAGAGAGAGAGAGAGAGAGAGAGAGAGAGAGAGGTGAGAGATAGGAGGAAGAGAGAGAGAGAGAGAGGGGGGTGAGAGAGAGAGAGAGAAAGAGATAGAGAGAGAGAGAGTAATAATTAATATTATTATTATTATTAATAATAATAATTAATCAAAGATTGATTGATTGATCGGTGGGTGGGTGGATGGATGTTAGGAATCCCCTACACAGATCCAGATTTTTTTTCACAGCCAGCAAGCCCCACACTTGTTTATAACGCCCCCCCCCACACACACACACCCACACACACACACACACAATTAGTGAGTGTGTCGTCTATTGTTTATTACAAAGCCAAGAAGTGGAACACAAGCACCCACACACACAGACAGAGAGAGAGAGAGAGAGAGAGGGGGGGGGGGTGGAGAGAGAGAGGGGGGTGGAGAGAGAGAGAGAGAGAGAGTAGGGGGAGAGGGAGAGAGAGAGAGAGAGAGAGTGAGGGGAGAGAGAGAGAGAGAGAGAGAGAGAGAGAGAGAGAGAGAGAGAGAGAGAGAGAGAGAGAGAGAGAGAGAGAGAGAGAGAGAGAGAGAGAGTGAGAGAGAGAGAGAGAGAGAGAGAGAGAGAGAGAGAGAGAGAGAGAGAGAGAGAGAGAGAGAGAGAGAGAGAGAGAGAGAGAGAGAGAGAGAGAGGGAGAGGGAGAGAGATAGAGAGAGAGAGAGCGAGCTGGAGAGTGAGAGGGAGAGAGAGAGATGGAGAGTGAGAGATAGAGAGAGAGAGAGAAAGACCCAGTGGTCCCCAGTGCGGAGGGGGAGGGGGGGAGAATGAGGGGGTAGATACTGAAATAAACACTTCAATGATCAGGGACTGTCATTAAAAATGATCAATATATATGACAGGCAATGGTGTTATTTTTTCTGCTTAATCTGCATCTTTGAGCAAGGGGGCGATTGGGTGAATGTGAGGGGCTGGGGGTCCCGGAGCGGGGCCGGCGATGGGATCATCCGCCCGGGACTGACAGCTGGAAGATGCGGCGGTGAATGTGAGGAGCCGGAGCCCGGAGCGGAGAGACTGCGGCCGCCCTCTGGGATGCGCTCAGGGCGGGGGTTTATTAATGAGCCGCAGCGCTGAGGTGAGCGGATATTTCACCGCGCTCTTCACCTGCTCCCTGAACTTGGACTGGGTCGCCGCGTAAATAAATGTGTTGGTGCAGCAGCTGAGATTCCTCAGCAAATACCCGACGTCGCTAAAGATCCATTGAGAATTATTCATATCATTTCCAATCCCTGTGATCTGATAATAGACGAATTCTACAACCAGCGTCATCCACAGGAGGATAAAGCTGCCGGAGATGGTGAAGAGTAAAACCACAGACCTCCTCCTGCTCTCCATCTCCGGGTCACTGCGCTTCTCCCCCTTGCTCTCACCCCTCAGCCCCTGACGGACCCGACTGGCCACTAAAATGTGCCGGACTGTCAGAGCGTTGAGCGGCAGGATCACAGCGAAAGGGAGGAGCGGAGTTATAACCGTGTCGATCCAGTCAAATGCCACCCACCCGGGGTCAGTGTAATAACTGTCCACCGCGACACAGTCCCACGGTACATTGTCGATGATCATCCAGGGTTCCTGTGTGAAGTAGCGGGGAACGTTTTTCAGACACAGCAGAACGCCGGCTGTTGCGAGAACCGCAGCCGCAGTTTTCCCGGTGCAATATTTAGTTTTCAGCTTCTGGCAACAAATGGCGACAAAGCGATCAAAGGTGAAAGTGACGGTGAACCAGACAGAACAGTCTGTAGCTGCAGTCCTCAGTACAGCGTTAACACTGCACACAGGGGTGATGGACAGGAAACTCCAATAAAAGTAATAGTATCGGATCCAATACAAAATGACCTCGGTGATCAGGGTGAGTAGATCGGTCGCTGCCATGGCCACCAGGTAGCGAGTGGTGCAGGTGGAGAGGCCGCACTTTCCCCGGGACAGGATCACAATCGCCACTAAATTCACTGCGGAAAGAGAAGGGGAGCGGACACTGGGCATTAATGAACACGGTCTCCGGGGCTGAACACCGGCTCCACTTTCAGCTGGAGATCAGGAGTGTTGGAGTCGGTGCGCGGCTGCAGGTTTAACAATGTCAGACCCGGCTCCGACTGTGCCCGACCTGCCTGCTTCAGGGGAGAGGAGATAAGGCGACGGGCGGGGTAAAGGGCGGGGAGGGAACGAGCAGCCGCCCGCTACAATAGGCGGAATGGTCCTGTCTACAGTTAACCCCGCTCACAGTCTCTGATGGGGCCGGTTTGACAGACTTAACCGTGACCGGCCGCGTTTAACCAGGGCTCTGGGAACTCGGCATTTGATGGGGACGAGGAGGGTTCCAGAAGGAAATCAGGCACAACTTAGTATCCGGCAGCAGAGTGGCTCCGTTAATGGATTCATTCCACACTGAGTTCAGTTCGGTAACAACACACGCCGGTAGATCCGCGGCCACCGGTTCAGGAGATCGATCCAATTATTGACCAACAGGCGGTGGAATCCGACTGTGACAGACTCCACAGTGAGACGTGTCCACAGGAGCGGGTGTTCACTCTGATCAATAACTCAGACACAGTGAACTTCACAATGTAAACCCCTTCCCAGTCACACCGTCCCGGAGAGCTGCCTGTCCCGAGCACTGGGACAACTCTGGGCAAGGTCTCACTGAAGGCAAGAACAACATTCTAGTGGGTCCCGGCAGTGGGAGAAAGAGAGGGTTAGTTTCGGCTGTCTGAAAATGAGAAAAATCACAACGTTAATTCAAAGATATTTCATTTAGAGGATTGATATAATCTACACATTCTTACACAACGATCATCAGTTGGGAATATTGTAACACGATCAGAATCAGGTCAACACCGGTTAACGGACGGAGTTATAAAACTTGAATTGTTCTGCTCACTTACCAGGGACTCCAACGGCAGCAATGATCACGTACAAGATTTTTTGCACGTCCATATATTCCCAATAATGGTGCCCCATTTTCTCTGCCCAGCGACGTGTCTCCGTGAGCTACCGGTAATCTCTCGGAATGAAATGCTGGGGCAGAACATTCCCGGAGATTTTATACCATTTCCGTACCACCGGGACCGTAAAGTTTTAGCAGAGTTTAAAAATAGATTTTGAAATGATTCGCAAACAGATGACATCAGCCAAGTGAAATCCCTGCTGAGACAGGTCGTGATTTATTCAGGGAATTGATTGAGAAACTCCAAAGACTGGGAAATGTGGCGATACTGAGGGATGGAAATTGGGAGCGGCATTGTTCCAGCTAAGGGAATATTGTTTCAAACTCTATCAGGTCCAAATCTCCGCCTTATGTTGTTTGTCTTATTTCTTTCAATCCGCTTCACTCACTAAGGCAATCCCAAATTCCAGCGAACCTCTCATGGCTTCTGGTGCCCAGTTTGAAGGTGGACTGGGCGACATTTGTCCACAGGTTGAGGAATTAGATCAACAGATCACCTCGCACTAAAGTGACCCCTCCACTATGCTTCACCACTCAATATGATCGCGCCTTAACTGACTGCAACCTCGCCCCCACACTCCCGGCGAGGCCGGTAACCATTCACTCCTTGCTCGCCTGCAGTGGGGCTGATTTTGCGCCAGGACAATAACATTCTCTGCCTTCGTCACCTCTGAGGAGGAACAACCCAAAGACTCTCGACACTCAGAGAACAGAAATATTGTGGCTTCCGAATTGTCCGAAATCCAAATAAAACTGCGAATGATACAGCACATCTCCCTCCTCCCTTTTTCTCTCCCTCCACCCTTTCTCTCTCCCTCCATCCTTACTGCTGTCGCTCTCTCTGAACTATCACTCTCTCCTACCATCTCTATTCTTCCTCTCGGCTCCGCCATCTCTCTGTCAACCTCTCTCTCCTAACCCCCCCTCCTTCTCACTCCCATTGCATTTATCCCTCCGTTTCTTTCTAACTATCTGACCCTTCCATCGCTCCGTTTTGCCAACCCACCCGATGTGAACTCCGCTCTCTTTTCATGTTCCCACTCTCCCTTTGTTACTTAACTCTCCCTCCATCTCTTCTTTCGACTCCTCCGCTATCTCTTCCTTTCATCACTGTACTCCCTATCTGTCTCTCTCTTTTCCGCAACACTCCTCCTGCTCGCCCTCACCTCTCTCTCCAAGGCTTTTCTTGCGAAGTGCGGTTAAAACGGCTAGCCACCATGCGAAGTCTCTCTACCCCGTTCCCTCACACTTCAATAGCCCTTCCAGGTGAGGCTGCTGTTCACATGCACCTCATCTAACCCCTTCTATTGCATGCGGTGTTCCAGATATGGTCTCCTTTGCATCGGCGTGGTCAAGTGGAGAATCGGCGACCGTTCGGCCGAACACTTACCGTCGTTCCGTCAAGGCCTCCCGGATCTTCCCGTTGTAACTCGCCTTCCCACACTGACCTTTCTGTCCTTTGCTTCCTCTATTGCCAGACTGAAGCGACATGCAAACTGAAAGAACGCCACTTCATATTCCGCCCTTGGTGCCTTGCAACAATAGACGACAGACAATAGGTGCAGGAGGAGGCCATTCGGCCCTTCGAGCCTGTACGCACCGCCATTCAATGTGATCATGGATGATCATTCTCAATCACTACCCCGTTCCTGCCTTCTCCCCATACCCCCTGACTCCGCTATCCTTAAGAGCTCTATCTAGCTCTCTCCTGAGTGCATTCAGAGAATTGGCTTCCACTGCCTTCTGAGGCAGAGAATTCCTAATGGTATGAACTTTGAATTATCCAATGTTAGGTAACTAAGTGCAAATTCCCACTTCCCCCTCGCTCTTTCTCGTGCTTCATCCGGACTCGCATCAATACATCCCCTCCACCACATCTTCAACCGATATTACTTCCTCTTTCTAAATAATTCCATCCTGCTCAACCCTTCCCTCGCACCTGACAATGAAAACGGTATTCACCCGCTCATCGTTCAACTCGCTTTGTCCTGCTGTTCCCCCGTCCCACCACATTCAGTCTGAAGAAAGGTTTCGAACCGAAACTTCACCCATCCATGTCCTTAGCAGGCTTAGCCAGTTCGGCGTGCCCTCTACAACTCTCACCAACATCTACAGATGCACCATAGAAAGTATTTTATCAAGATGCGTCACAGCTTGGTTTAGGAACAGCTCCATACAAGAACGCCAGCAATTGTTGCGAATTGTCCAGGCCATCACACAAACCAACCTCCGTTATATTGACTCAATTTATAAACCACGCCGCCTCGGCAAGGCCAGCAGCATAATCAAGGACGAGTCGTACCCTTGCCACTCCTGCTTCTCCTCTGTCCCATCAGTAAAAATGTACAGAAGTGTGAAAATGCAAACCTCCAGTTTCAGGGACAGCGTCTTCCCAGCTGTTATCAGGCAACTGAATCATCCCACCACAACCATAAAGCAGTGCTGAACTACTATCTACCTCTTTGTTGATCCTCGGACTATCCTCGATCGGATTTTGCAGGCTTTACCTTGCACTGAACGTTATCCCCTCATCGTGTATCTATACTCTGTAAATGGCTCGACTGTAATAATGTATTTTGTTTCCACTGACTGGGTAGCACGCAACAAAAGCTTTTCACGGTACCTCGGTACACGTGACAATAAACTGCACTGAACTGACATACTCAACTAGATTTCTCCAGAGGTGTAGCCTGACTCGCATTGGATATTGATTGTGTATGACAGTGTGAGTGTGCGAGTCCGTGCAAGAGTGTGCTAGCACGTGTATTCGAGTGTGAATGTGTGAGGTTGTGCACATGAGTCGGTGTGTGTGCGTATGCGTTATTGTATGCGGTTGCAGGAATTGCAATGATTCAGTGATACCTTATTATCACGTACCCAGGTAGAGCGAAATGCTTAGTTTTGCAGACAACCCGGTAACATCATGTAGAAGACCTCACCTGGGCGGTACAAAAGTGTCGCCACATTTTGACGCCGACAAAGTTACAAACGTTGGCCGGATAGTTCTATCTCCTGCCTGCCGCCGCACCGCGGGTCGCCCCTTCGTTCTCGGCGGCCTTCCTCGCTCTCCGATGGTCCACCTCGCTCTCTACGGTTCCTCGCGGCTCCCACCTCGCTCCCGAGGCGCGGTTCTCATCGCCATCCGCGGTGGGCGAGCCGGGGCGACACGGGCCGACTGAGGGGCTTGGCCCCGGTCACCGGGAACACTCCCGGCCACGCTGCGCTGCGCTGCTCGCCGCGAACATCCAAGGATACACTCAATCCCAAAATATCCACGTGTGCATGCGGGTCTGCGTGTGAGAGAGCGGTAGAGTATGTAAGAGTGCCTATATTTGTGTATCTGTGTCTGTCTGTGCGAGTGCGTGAGTGTGCGTGCGAGTGTGTGAGCATTAGTAAGTGTGGATGCAAGTGCGATTGAATGTATCTGTGCCTCTGAGTGGGAGAGTGCATGTGGGTTTGTGAAGGACAGTGTTTGCGTCTGTGCGTGTGTGTGGCTGTTTGTGAGAATGTGAGAGAATATGTGGGATGTGAGTTTGTCAGAGTGTTTGAGTATGTAATTCTTTGATAGTGTGTGTGTGTGTGTGTGTGTGTGTGTGTGTGTGTGTGTGTGTGTGTGTGTGTGGGAGAGTATATGATGGTGTTGTCAGATAATGTGTTCGTGTGTAAGTGTGTGCGAATGAGTGCGTGTCTCTTCGTGCTAGTGCGTGTGAATATCTGTTAGTGTGAGTGCATGTGTACGTGTGATTGTATGTGAGAATGTGTGAGAGTATATTTGATTGTTTGTGATTGCATTTGAGAGATTGCGTGTGTCTTCGTGCACGGCTATGTGTGTGTGCGTGTTTGACTGTGTTTGAGGGTGTGAACATGTGTGTTTGTAATGATGTAATGGCATACTGTGGGTTTTAGTGACGACGTGACACGGTGTGGGGCATTACTGATGGTGTGACACACTGTGCAGTGGAACTGATGGAGTGACAAAATGTATGGTAGTAATGGTGGATTATCACACTGGATTGGTACAGATGGAGTGACACACTTTGAAGTTGTATTGATGAAGTGACACACTGCGCAGTAGTACTGATGGAGTGACACACCGTGCAGTGCACTGATGGAGTGACACAATGTGGGTAGTACTGATGGAGTGACACAATGCGCTGTAGTACTGATGGAGTGACCCCAGTTGATGCAGTACGGGTGGATTAACATACTGTGGTTTAGTACAGATGGAGTGACACAATTTGCAGCAGTACTGATGGAATGATACATCGTGGGGCTCTACTGATGTAGTGACACACTACGGGTAATACTCCTGGAGTGGCACAATGTGTAGGACTGTTGTTATGACTAACTGCGGAGTAGTACTGACGGAGGGACACACAGTGGAATGGCACTGATTTAGTGACAAATTGTGAGGCCATTGCATCAGTACTACCACGCAGTTTGTCACTCCGTCAGTACTACTTCAGTGTGCAACTACATCCCGTGGGGTAAAACTGATGGATTGACACGCTGTGGAGCAGTACTGATTGAGTGACACACGGTGCGTATTACTGATGGACTGACACATTGCGCGGTTGTACTGACGGAGTGAGATACTTCGGTGTAGTGCTGATTGAATGACACACTGGGAGTAGTGTGGACAGAATGGCGCACAGTGGGCTAGTACTGAAGTATTGACCCAATCTTTGGTGGTACTGTCGGGTCGCACATTGTGGAATGGTAAGGACTGACGGTGGGGCAGTACAGATGGAGAGTTACACTGATGGGTAATACTAATTGAATGAGTCCGTGTGGTTGTACAAAATGGAATGACAAGCTCAAGGCAGTACTGATGGAGTGCATCACTGTGGTGTTGTACTGATGGAATAACATATTGTAGGGTAGTACAGATGGAGTGACACGCTCCAGTGTTGTACTGATGGAGTGTAACACTGTGTAGTAGTACGGGTGTAATGACGTACTGTGGAGGTGTATTGATGGAATGACACACTGTGGGGTAGCACGGATGTAATACCACATTCTGTTGGAGTGACGCAGTAATACTGATGGACTGACACGCTCTGCGGTAGTTCTGATCCGATGAAAAACTGGTGAAATAGTGATGGAATTACACACTATGGAGTCGCTGCGATGGGTTAGCACACTGTGGGGTATTGCGGATGGAATGGCAGATTTGAGGTAGTCCTGATGTTGTGAAACACTTTGGGGAGTACTGATGGAAGAACATATTGCGGGGAGCATTGATGGAGTGACACGTTCTAGGTTTGCACTGGAGTGATATGATGTTGGGCCGTGCTGATGGAGTGCAACACCATGGAGTTGTATTGATGCAGTGAGACACTGCGCGGTTTCACCGACGGAGTGACACACTGAGCGGTAGTACTATTGTGATGACAAACTGTGGTGTAGTACTAATGCTGTGACAAACTGAGCGGCAATACTGATGGAGTGACACAATTTGTGGCAGCACTTATGGGGTGACACACTGGGATAGTCCTGATTGAATGATAAACATCGGGTAGTACCAATGGAGTGAGATATTGTGCAGAAATACTAATAGAGTGAAACTGTGGGGAATTACTGTTGGAGTGACAAAGTGAGGTAGGGCTGATGGAGTGACACACTGTGGGGAATACTAATGGAGTGACACTGCGAGGAAGTACTGATGGGTTGACACTGTGCGGTAGTACTGATGGAGTGACACGCTGCGTGGTATACTGATGGAGTGATAATCACTGGATTGTACTGATGGAGTGACACACGGTGGCGTAGTACTGATGCGACGATAACACGAGTGATATTCCTGATGGTGCGACGATCTGCGGGGAGGCACTGGTGGAGTGGCACAATGTAGGGTGGTACAAATGGAGTAACAAACAATATTTTAGTACTGATGCAGTGGCACACTGTATGTAGTGCTGGTGGAGTGACACACTTTGAGGTAGTACTGAGGGAGTGACACACTATGTGGCAGTTCTGACGCAATGGCATACTGTGGGATAGTACTAATTGAGTGACACCCTGCGGTATAGCACTGTTGGAGAGACATATTCCAGGTTAATACTGCTGGATTGAAGCACTGTGGGGTAGTACTGATGGAATGACTCATTGTGTAGTACTGATGGAGTGACACACCGTTGGATAGTACTGATAGAGTGACACCCTGTGTGGTAGTACTAATGGAATGATAAACAACGTGGTACTGATGTTGAAAAACACTGTGGGTGTGTATCGATGGAATGGTATACAGTGCGGTAGTACCGATGAGTGACACGCTCTGGGGGTGTACTGATGGAGTGACATAGTGTGTTCTAGTAATGATCGTCTAACACACTGTAGGCTTGTATTGATGGAGTGATAACCAGTGGGGTAGTGTTGATGGAGTGACACAATGTGGGTAGTACAGATGGAGCAATACACTTTGGGGTTGTACTAGTGAAGTGACAAACTGTGGGCGGGCACTGATGGAGTAAAACATTTTGGTGTATTACTGATAGAGTGACACAGTGTGCGGTAGTACTGATGGAGAAACAAACGATATGGTAGTACTGATATCGTGGCACACTGTGGGATAGTATTAATGGTGTGAAACTAAATGGGATACGACTGATGTAATGACACATTATAGGGTAGTTCTGATGGAGTGACACATTGAGGGGGAGAACTGATCGAATGACAAACTGTGGGATAGTACTGATGGAATGACTATCCATTTAGTAGTATGGATGCAATGGCATTCCATGGGATAGTTCCGAATGAATGACATGTTGTGATGCAGTAATGATGGAGTAACAGACGATATGGTAGTACTGATGGAGTGACACGCTGTGGGATAGTAGTTATGGATTAGCATCCTGTGGGGTAGTACTGAAGGACTGGTACATTTTGGGTAGCACTGATGGAGTGACACATTAGATGGCATTACTGAAGGGGGAAAAGCTGTGGGTAGTACGGATGAAATTACATACCTATGGTAGTACTGACAGTGTGAAACACCGTGTGGCAGAAATGATGGAATGACATACTGTGTCATACACGCTCTTGGGTTCTACTGATGGAGTAACATGTAGTATTGATGGAGTGACAGAATGTGAAGTAGTATTGATGAGTGACCTAACGTGGGGTATTATTGATGTAATGGCACATTCTGGGTTAGTACTGATGGAGTGACACACTATGCGGTAGTACTACTGTTATGACATAATGTGGGATGGAATTGGTAGTGACACCCTGCGGTAGCACTGATGGAGTGACGCACTGTAGGGTAGTACTGGTGTAATGGTATACTGTGGGATAGTACTGATGGAGTGATGAACTGTAGGGTAGTACTGGTGTAATGGTATACTGTTGGATAGTACTGCTGGAGTGACGCGCTGTGGGGTAGTACTGGTGTAACGGTATACTGTGGGATAGCACTGCTGGAGTGATATCGGCGAGACAAAGCGCAAGCTCGACGATCGTTTCGCTGAACAGCTCCACACAGTCGTACCTGATCTCCCGGTTGCTCAGCACTTTAACTCACCCCCGCTCCCCCATTCCCAATCTGAACTTTCTGTCCTGGGCATCCTCCATTGTCAGAGTGAGGCCCAGCGCAAATTGAAGGAACAGCACCTCATACTTCGCCTGGGCAGTTAACATACCAGCGGTATGAACATTGACTTATCTAACTTCAATTAACCCTTGCTTCGCCTCTCTCTCCATCCCTCCTCCTTCCCAGTTCTCCCACCAGTCTCACTGTCTCCAACAAAATTCTATCTCTTTCCCGCCGACCTCTTCGACATCAGTCTAAAGAAGGTTCTCGACCCGAAATGTCACCCATTCTTTCTCTCCAGAGATGCTGCCTGTCTCGTTGAGCTACACCAGCATTTTGGGTCTACCTTCGATTTAAACCAGCATCTGCATTTCTTTCCTACACGAAGTACAAGGCACGGCAGGACTTTTGGCTAATAATAGCTGTGCCGAACATGAGAGGACCACCCTTACCTGCCTTCTCACAATGCATATCCCTTCATTAACTGAAAATCTGAACTTGTCTTAAATGTCACTATTGTATCTGCCTCCAACAACACTGGAGTGGGTGGTAAGATTTTAGGACCCGTTATACAGGATGATGTGACAGAGTATTTATAAGTGCACGATGAAATAGGCATAAGTTGGCATGGCTTTGTGAAGGGAAGGTCGAGTTTGATAAATTTGCTGGAATTATTTGAAGACGTAAATAGCAAGACAGCCAAAGGGATGACAGTAGATGTTGTTTACTTTGATTTTCAGAAAGCCTTTGACCAGGTGTCACAAGATGGCTGCTTAGGAAGATGAGAGCCCACGGTGTCAAAGGGCAGATACCATCATGGATAACTGGTTGGCTGGATGGCAGAAGACAAAGAGTGGCAATAAAGGGGGATTTTTTGCTCGTTGGCTAACAGTAACTAGTGGAGATCTTCAAGGATCCGTGTTTGTCCGCTACTCCACGTTTTAGATTATGATTTGGACGAGGGGATTGAAGGCTTTGTGGCAAAGTTTGCGGATGTTACGAAAATAGGTGGAAGGGCAGGTAGTTTAGAGAAAGCAGGGACTCTGCAGAAGGACTTGGACATGTTGGGGGAATGGGTAGAGAAGTGGCAGATGGAATATAGTGTAGCAAAGTGGGGAAGTGTCTAAGTGGGGAAATAATCCATAAATCGGAAGTGCAAAGGGACTTGGGAGTGCTGGTTATCGTGTCGTATCTCCGTTCGTCCTACGGCCTAACACCGTGGAGTCGGCGGCCTCCAGCTGGGATCGACCTTGAAGACTCCGGTGGCAGGGCCTGGACTTGCCATCTCGGAGGCTTCGGCCGTGGGCCCTGCAGACTGCAACATCTGGAGTTCGCAGGTCCCTGGCTGGCGACCGGCTTTCGGGAGCTCCAGCCGTAGCAGCTTCGACCGCCCCGAAGCGCGAGGTTTGATCGACCCGCTCGCAGCCCCTTCATTGCCCTGCGTGGCTCGGTCGCGGCACTTCCCATCACCCCGTGGGGGCTTAGGACCTTCATCGGCCTGCTCGGCTCGACCTGGGACTTTCCATCGCCCGGTGCGCACTTCAAAAGTCGAGAGCCTCGATCGCCTCCTGGCACCACGGGAGAAGAATGAGGAGGAGATAAGACTTTTATTTGCCTTCCATCACAGTGAGAGTGTGCCTGGAGCAATCACTGTGATGGCTGTTTGTGTTAAATTTGTAATTTTGTGTCTTGTGTTCTTTATTGTCTACTGCCGGACTCACGTGAGAGGACGCTGGCGCTATTTGTTCGCCGCTGCTCCGTCAGGACAAATCTTTTGTTCGTTTGTTTGTTTTTATGTCTTGACTGTTTTGTAAAGTGTCTTTGAGCAATTGGAAAAGCGCTATAAAAAATAAATGTTTATTATTATTATTATTATTGTTATTATTATTCCCCAAATGTTATCTGCAAGTTGAATCGGTGAGAATGATCAGCAATGATCACATGGAATGGTGGTGCTGGCTCGAAGGGCCGAATGGCCTACTCCTGCACCTATTGTCTATTGTCTATTGTCTAATGGAAGCAAACTCATTGCCAGCATTTATTTCAAGAGGACTTGTACACAAAATCACGGATGTAATGTTGAGGCTATACAAGGTGCTGGGAAGGCCGCATTTGGAATATTGTGAGCAATTCTGGGCACCATATCAGAGGAAAGGTGTGCTGGCTCTGGAGAGGTTCCAGAGGAGGTTTACAACAATGATCCCAGCAATAAGTTAACCTATGGCGAGCGTTTGTCGGCTCCCGGCTTGCACTCTGAGTTTAGAGGTATGAGGGTGGACCTCATTGAAACATACAGATATGTGAATGGTTTAGATCCAGTGGATGTGGAAAGTATATTTCCACTTGTGGGAGCGTCTCGGACAAGAGATAATTTCCTCAGAATTAATCTGTGCTCTCTTTTGAAGTTGATCAGAAATGTATTTAGTCAGAAGGTGATGAATTTGTAGAATTATTTGCCACAACAGGCTGTGTAGGTCACGTCAGTGGATATTTAAAGGCGTAGACAGAAAGATTATTGATTAATACAGGTATCAGAAGTTATGGGGAGAAGGCAGGAGAATGGGGTTTGGAGGGCAAAAGATTGGCGGATAAGACGATTGGCCGAATGGTCTAATTCTACACATATTCTTTATCACCCATGCGTTCTACTCCTATTCCTTATCACCCATGCGTTCAATGCACTTACTGCCCCTTGCTTTCCCCGCACACCTCGTTTAAACTTCATCCCTTTCACCATAAAGGGGTGGCCTTCAATACTTGATATTTCCATCTTGAGAGGAATGTTCTGACTGTTTACCATATCTTTGCCTCTCACAATTTTCTATCGATCTATCAGGTTACTGCCCGATCTCCGATGAATCAGTCCAACGTCTGGTTGTTCATACGCTCCAGGCGATGTTCTTGTAAACGTCTTGAACACGATTTCCGAAGCGCCCATATCCTTCGTGTACGAGAGCGAACATAACTGTACACAATGCTGCAAAAGCGGCCGAAGTAAAGTTCTCTAAAGTTGAATATTGACATCTGACTCATATTCAATGACTCGGTCAAATATAGCAAGCATTCTACGTGGCTAATTTATTACTCTAAACATACTACCACTATTTGCGTGTTTCGCATTGGGAACTCAAGGTCCACCATAAGCAATGCTGATACTGCGATGCATTTATATTGTACAGACAGTGAGGGCTGTTGTGCCTCGATGTTGCATTGTACTGTTGATGTTCATCCAGGGGATGGCGCTGTGACAGTATATTGCCACTGTACGTGCACTGAGGTGCGCTGTGTGTGGATGTTGCCGTGTGCTGCTGATGTTCATACACGGGAGGGCGCTATGACAGTACATTCCCACTGTACATGCACTGAGGTGCGCTGTGTGTGGATGTTGCCGTGTGCTGCTGATGTTCATCCACGGGAGAGCGATGTGACAGTCTATTGCCACGGTACATCCACTGGGGTGCGCTGTGTGAGGATGCTGCAGTGCACTGTTAAAAAATAACACTGGGTACAAAAGTCATAGCAGCAGAGTTAGTGCACCAAGGCCCATCGAGTCCACTCCTGCATTCTATCATGGCTCACCTATCGTTCCCACTCAACAAGATCTCCCTCTCTCACGAGGCCCACAGAGGATGAGAGAGAGAGGAAGAGAGAGAGAGAGAGGAAGAGAGAGGAAGAGAGAGAGAGAGAGAGAGAGAGAGAGAGAGAGCGCACCCCTCAAATAGCTGCCTAGATAGAGAGCTACCTATTTACTATCAATATCTCCAGCTATCTCGCTGATAGCTGATATACAGATATCCAGCTTTCTAGCTGTCTAGCATTGCATGTAGATAGCTATCTAGGTAGTTCGCTATCTTGCTATCGAGATAGCTCACACGTTGTCTGGCAGTCTATCCTGCTGGCTAGCAATCCAGTTTTCGAGATAGCTTGATTGATAGGTAAAGAGCTAACTATTTTGGTAGCAACATGGCTAGGACACTAACGTGCCTGAGGGCTAGAGAGATAGATAACTGGATAACTAGATTGTTAGCCAGCAGCTTTGGCGGCCAGATAGCGGTTTAGGTTGATGAAGCTTTGCTAGATGGCTAGTGAGCTAGGCATCTAGCCAGCTATACCAGTAGATAGCTCACGAGCCAGATCGCAGAGAGATTTATAGCGATTAATGAGCTATCTAGCTAGATCAAAATGGGTCTCTTTCGTTTTCCCTTTCACCCCCCCCCCCCCCGAGAGCGAGCGAGCGAGAGACCGCACTCCACAAAGAGCTGCCTACGCAACTAGCTAACTATCTTTGCTATGCAGAGATCCAGCTATCATACTATCACATCATCCATCTGTCTAGCGTTCAAGCTATCTAGCAATGCAGGTATTTGGCTATCTAGAAAGCTAACACGCTATCTGGCTGTCTTTCCCGCTGGTAATCAATCAGGAGCACAGGGGCCTGAGAGGTGACCTCTACAGGCGAAATGGGTATGAGTAGAATAAATGGAGTGAATGCACAGTCTATTTAACAGGGTGGGAAAATCAAGCACGATAGGACATGGGTTTAAGGTGAGAGGTGTTAATGTTTCATATAAACGTGAGGGGCAACTATTTTATTCAGAGGGTTGAGGAAATGTGAAACGACCTGCCCAGACATATGCTGAGGCACACACAATGTGAAGGACATTTGGACGGGTACACGGTTTGGAAAGGTTTTCGGGGATATGGGCAAACCGAATTAGACCAGATGGTTCATTTTAATCGACACGTGGATGTTGGGCGGCACGGCCTGTTTCCGCGCTATATGTCTCCATGCTTTATGATCTCTGCCATCGGGAGGTATTAGACAGAACCATCGAAACAATGTTCAAAGCGGTTATCCAACAGTAGAGATGCATTGGTCGGCTCGTAAACAGTGGTGGTCATCAGAGCCAATGCAGTCGCCAGGTATCCGCTTGCTTGAATTGAGCGCCCAGTCTGATTTGGAATCCTCTTATCCCTGTTTGACTTGCGGAGATCACACTTGTCCTTCGTGTTCCGTTCAGGGTCATCTTGCTTCAAAGCCTCAGATCAGGACATTAACCAAGTGTGAATCTCCCTTTTCATCCAAGGCTTCTGATTAGGACGAGACCTAAATGTCTCTATTGTAAAACAGCCGTCACGTGCATTTCTCGATGAAACCGAACACATCCCTCGACAGACCGCAGACCGCTGGTCTCAAGGCGTCCGGACGCGCGGTATCATTCCGTGAGAAATCCTCGCATATATTCCGATTTTATGTTTCCTGAGTTTTTGCATCAGATTGTCATTATTCCGGCTCCCGCTCCGGGGGAAACACTGTGCTATTTGTGCGTCTCCTTTCATCAATCGGCAACGGTGCCTCACCAGTTGAATCCCAAGCAGGTGGTCGGGGTTCGATTCCGATCACCGCATCATTCCCAATGCACGGGAAATCTGCCTTCAGAGAGCACAGATACTTAATTCCGATAGCAATTCATGCATAGACTCATAGAGTCATAGAATGATACAGAGTGGAAACAGGCCATTCGGCCCAACTTGCCCACACCGGCCAACATGTTCCAGCTACACGACCCCCACCTGGCCGCGTTTGGCCCATATGCCTCCAAACCTGTCCGATCCATGTCTTGTCTAACTGCTTCTTACATGTTTGGACAGTCCCTGCCTCAACGACCTCCTCTGGCAGCTTGTTCCATACATCCACCATCCTTTGCGTGTAAACGTTACCCATCAGGTTCCTACTAATCTTTTCCACATTCACCTTGAACCTATAAATGATGCAGGAAGGTGTTCTGGAGTAAAATGGGTCCCGCAGGCAATTATTATTCACTGTGAGGTCGTCTGTGCATCGGGGATGGAATTTCCATTCATGACCCGTTGCCTTGTAAACGGAAGTGCATCTTTCTTATCTCTTTATTGCAGATTCCCACCCCAGACGAGGACAGATCCCAACATGCCCAGATAACATTTAACACCAAGTGACGCCGCTCTGTTCACCACCCGCTCTCTGTCTATTCCATTCTGTGGAACCTCTCTCCTCACTCCCCATCTGTTCCGTCATGAGCTTCATCCAGTCCTCCCTTACAGGCAAACGGAACATCTTCACTCTGATCCCCAGCCATGCACTACGCGACACAGGAATATTCACATGTTGCCATTGTTCGGCCCCATCATTTACTTTCCAACTTTCTAATCATTGATGCATTCTGCTCCGTCTCATGGCCCCGAATCTAAAACTTGCGTCAGCTGCATCTACGGATGCTGCATGACCCGGTGAGTTATGTGTCTTTATTCAAGATTACAGCGTCTGTATTCTCCTTTGACATGAAAGATTTATATTGTTTGATGACAGATTTGTTTCGTCGTCCATTAACTGCTCATTTTTGACGTCTGCCTCAGTCTTTGTATGCAGCCCGGACTTCGATTGAGTTGATTTCCTGATAATTCGCCTTCATATTACGACTCAATGTTCCCCAACGCTTATCCAATCGGACCGATTACTGTGCCTTCGCTCTGTAAAACTGCAAATAGCTTAATAAGAGTTCCACTTCATCGACTGAGGGCAGACCTAATGGAGACCCCCGGTCTCCTCAGACCACTGCTGTGTTGCTCTTTTCGTTGGTGCTTCGTTATTAAATCTTTCTGAAAGCCAGCAGGAGCACCACCAATAAATGATCGGATGACAAACGATAGCGACAAATGGAACGGCAGGCATACTTACTGGTCGTGTAGGCGTACTTACTAGGTCGTGCTTAAGCCCTGCCGAGGGGGATGGGCTGGGGGAGAGAGAGAGATGTTGAATTTAGTTACCTGTGCATTCCTGAGGCTAGATTGGTTGAGTTCATCGCAAAATGATGAACAGTACCATAGGGTTTGGTTGTTAAAGAGAGTTCATGACCGAGTATAATTCATCCGCTGCCACCTTGGTGTTGGCTTTGTGAGGTATGTGGACCGCCGACACGATGGTTGCTGTGAATTGCCCCGGCCGATTAAATGGACGGCACATAGTGAACGGGTGTTAGAGACATAGAAACATAGATCAATAGGTGCAGGAGGTGGCCATTTGGCCCTTCGAGCCAGCATCGCCATTCATTGTGATCATGGCTGATCATCCACAAACAGTAACCTGTGCCTGCATTCTCCCCATATCCCTTGATTCCGCTAGCCCCAAGAACTCTGTCCAACTCACTTTTCAATGCATCCAGTGAATTGGCCTCCACTGTCTTCTGTGGCAGAGAATTCCACGAAGTCACAACTATCTGGGTGATTATTTTTTTTGCACCTCCGTTTTAAATGGCCTCCCCTTTATTCTTAGATAGTGGCCCCTGGTTCTTTCGTTTTCCCGAATCTGTTGAGATAATAATTTCTCTATTTGTTTTCGCCGCCAAAGTGGATAACCCCACATTTATCTACGTCATACTGCATCTGCCATGCATCTGCCCACTAACTCAACCTGTCCAAGTCACCCTGGATAAGCAGTAACATTATCAGTGTGGTCAGTGATGGGTCTGGATAAGCAGTGACATAATCAGTGTGGTCAGTGATATGTATGGATAAGCAGTGACATTATCAGTGTAGTCAGTGATGGGTGTGGATAATAATAATAATAATAATAATGCATTACATTTATATAGCGCTTTTCAAACACTCAAAGACGCTTTACAGGGATTTCTAGAACATAGAGAATTGAATAAATAGATAAATAAGTAAACGTACAGAAAAAGGAGACAGAAGGTGAGGTGACGGTCAGTGGTTGAAGGCAGGGCTGAACAGGTGAGACTTCAGTGATGTTTTGAATGTGGTGAGTGAGGAGGAGTCTCTGACGGTTTGGGGTAGTGAGTTCCAGAGGGTGGGACCAGCGATGGAGAAAGCCCTGTCCCCCCAGGATCTGAGTTTGGTCCGGATGGGGGGGACAGGAGATTGGCAGCAGCAGAGCGGAGGGTGCAGGTGGGAGTGTGCCTGTGGAGGACTCAGTCAGGTAGGAAGGGGCCAGGTTATGGAGGGCTTTGTAGGTCATGAGGAGGATTTTGTACTGGATTCTCTGGGGGATGGGGAGCCAGTGGAGTTTGTAAAGGACGGGGGTGATATGGTCACGGATCGGGGAGTGGGTGAGTAGAAGGGCAGCGGGGTTTTGAATGTATTGAAGTTTACTGATGATTTTTGAGGGTGAGCCATAGAGGAGGCTGTTGCAGTAGTCCAGACGGGAGGTGATGAAGGCGTGGATGAGGGTTTCTGCAGCTGTGGAGGAGAGGGATGGACGGAGACGGGCAATGTTTTTGAGGTGGAAGAAAGCTGTCTTTGTGATGTGTTTGATGTGTTTGTCGAAGGAGAGGGTTTGATCAAAGATGATTCCAAGATTCCGGATGTGAGGGGAGGTGGATACTGGGAGACCATCAATATTGAGGATGAACTTTTGGGTGGATTTGGTGAGCGTTTTTGGACCAATGATGATTATTTCAGATTTGTTGCAGTTGACATTATCAGTGTGGTCCATGTTGCTGCTCTATCCACGCTGGTAAACACGGCAGGAGAAGATCCATTAATTTGTTGTTTTCTTCTTAATTAACACAGGTTAGAAATGCTAATTAACTCTCTCCGGCATACATTTGAAAGAATAACACATAATGCTGAAAATTAAAATGCAGCTTCAGATCTGAGAAAGGGGGAGATGGGTAAATGTTCTGTGTACTTCGCCCAGTGGGAATATTAGTTCCAGCCGGTGAACACTAGCTGTGGCTCTGTTCAATCTGCAGTTTATTTTGTGGTGAACTACTTCAGACCAGGTGACAGGTAGATGTGAATTCAACCCCACAGACCAGACAGCAAGGTCGGTCTGAGAGTAAATGACCAACTCATCCGTCTGGGCTGTCCACATAGCTGCACAGAGAAAGCTGCCACACACGCAGACTTCATTTATGTGCTTATTTATCAAGCAATTCAAGAGAGCATATCTCCCATCATGCAGTGCAAACCTGGCACTCGTAGAAACTGAAAAATAAACACTTCAGTGATCAGGGACTGTTATTAAAAATGACCAATGCATGTGACAGGCAATTGTAATGTTTTCTGCTTAATCTGCATCTTTGAGAAGAGTGGACATCTATTGATGTTTAATTCCCCTGATTTCAAAACTCGAGTTCAGTGGTAATAAAATATCCAAGGGCCATTTAAAAGCAGTTTGTATGTTAGTGCAGGTGTAAATTTCAGACAAAGTTGCCGTGTTTCATGGGGAGGGATGTCGCATTTTAGTTCATCTGAACTATTCCCATTTGCCAGCATATGGATCATATCCCTCTAAACCATTCCCCTCATGTACCTGTCCAAATGTCTTAGTGTTCCCATTATGATGTTACCTACGACACTATCCACCTCTATGAGGTCACTGCACTGCCTGCTGCGCTCAATGGAATAAAGTCCTGGCGTGCCAAGCCTTTCCCTGCAGCACCGACCCTTGTTTCCTGGCAACGTGTTCTAAAATATATTCTGCACTCTTTACAAATTAGTGGCATTTTTCTTAAATATGGTGACGAAAAAAGATATACATTACTCCAAGTGCGTCCTTACCAACGTCTTGTCCAACTGAATATAACTTTCCAACTTCTACATTTTATTCACTGACTGATGAAGACAGTGCTTCAAAAAACCTTCTCCACCACTCTATCTCCCTGTTTGGCCCCTTTTCTTAGAACTATGCAACATGGAAACTTAGAAACATAGAAAATAAATGCAGGAGGATGCCATTAGGCCATTCGAGCCAGCATAGCCATTCAAGGTGATCATGGCTGATCATCCACAATCAGTAACCTGTGCCTGCCTTCTCCCCATATCCCTTGATTCCACCAGCCCCTGGAGCTCTGTCTAACTCTCTTTTAAATTCATCCAGTGAATTGGCCCCCATTGCCTTCTGTGGCAGAAAATTCCATGAATTCACAGGTCTCTGGGTGAAAAAGTTTCTTCTCACCTCAGTTTTAAATGGCCTCCCCTTTATTCTTAGACTGTGACCCCTGGTTCTAGACTCCCCCAACAATGGAAACATTTTTCCTTCATCTAGCTTGGCCAGTAGCTTTATAATGTTATACGTCTCTATAAGATCCCCTCTCATCCTTCTAAACTCCAGTGAATACAAGCCCAGTCTTTCCAATCTTTCCTCTTATGACGGTCCCGCCATCCCAGGGATTAACCTCGTGAACCTACACTGCACTGCCTCAAAAGCAAGGACGTCCTTCCTCAAATTATGAGACCAAAACTGCACACAATACTCAAGATGTGGTCTCACCATGGCTCAATACAACAGCAGTTGGTCCTCTTTGCTCCATTACACAAATCCTCTCGGTATGAAGGCCAACATGCCATTAGCTTTCTTCAATGCCTGCTGTACCTCGCTCACTTTCAGTGACTGGTGTTCAAGGACACCCAGGTCTTGTGCACTTCCCCCTTACCTTATCTGACACCATTAAGATAATAATCTGTCTCTTTGTATTTGCCGCCAAAGTGGATAACCTCACATTTATCTACATTATATTGCATCTGCCATGCATCTTCCCACTCACTCAACCTGGCGTAGTCACCCTGCAACCTCCTAACATCCTCTTTGCAGTTCACACTGCCACCCAGCATTGTGTCATCTGCAGACTTGCTGAAGTTACTTCTAATTTATGGATCCCTCTGCTCTACAACACTCCCTAGCTAACTAACATTCACGGTGAAGATCATGCCCTGATTTGACTTCCCAAAATTAAATCCTCACACTTATCTGGAAGAAACACCGTTCTATTTCTCAGCCCAATTTCCAATTCGAAAAGTTCCTGCTTTAATTCTTGCTAAACATTTTCACATTCTGTGATACCATCTACTTTAGTGTCAACTGCAAACTTAAAAAATAGTATTTGTACAATCTCATGCAACTCATTGATATGGATGGCAAACAACAGTGAGCCCAGCACAGATCTAATCTGTCTTACTATTCATTCCAGATAACATCCTGGTGAATCTGTTCCGCACTGTCATGATATGGTGACCAGAACTACACAAAAGAGCCTCGCAGATATTTGATGGACAACTGAGGAGGCCGCTGCATGTGGAAGGGCAGTTAAGTCTTGATTTTTCTTTATTTTGATGTTCAGCTGCAATGCAAGTTTGTTCAGAATCAGACGCATATTGGAAGTGAAACCATCAGTGAGTTCAGGGGTGCCAGTCCCGATGAGCTGGAACCGAGACAAAAAGATGCATTAACTGTAGAGCAGAGGGATCTAGCACGACAGGTACACAGTGCATTGAAAGTAGCGTCATAGGTAAATAGTTTGGTCAAAAAGGGTTTTGTCACATTGGCCTTCATCTGCAAGAACATTGAGTATAGACGTTGGGAGGTCATGTTGCAGTTGTGTAAGACTTTGGTGAGGCTGCACTTAGAGTATTGTGCTCAGTGTTGGGGACCATAGTATCGGAAAATGGTGTCAATCTAGAAAGGGCGTAGAGAAGATTCACGAGGATGTTGCCAGGATTGGAGGCTCTGATCTACAGACACATATTCAACAGGCTAGTACTTTATTCCTTGGTGCGCAGGATTGTCTGGGATGATCCTTTAGAGGTGAACAAAATACTGAATGGAATACACCTGGCAGACGCACAGAGTAGGGGAAGCAAGAACCGGGGACAGAGGTTTCAGATGAGGTGGGAAAGTTTAATTGGAAACTGCGGGGTAAATTTTCACACAAAATGTGGTGGGTGTATGGAACGAGTTGCCAAAGAAGGTTTTTCAGGCCGGTACCCATAGAACCATAGAGTCATAGAGTGATACATTGTGAAAACAGGTCCTTCGGCCCAACCTGTCCACACCGTCCAACATGTCCCTGCTCCCACCTGCCTGTGTTTCATCCATATCCCTTCAAACCAGTCCGATTCATGTACCGGTCTTACAATTTCTTAAATGTTGGGATTGTCCCTCCCTCAACTACCTCCTCTGGCAGCTTGTTCCGTACATCCACCACCTTTTTGTGAAAAAGTTACCCGAACGATTCCAATTAAATCTTTTCCTATTCACCTTGAAAATATGTCCTCTGGAGCTCGATTCTCCTACTCAGGACAAGAGGCTCTGTGCATCTACCCGTTCAATTCCACTCATGACCAAATATACCTAAATAAGACCACCCCTCTTCCCCTTGTGCTCCAAGGGATAGAGTCCCAGCCTACTCAACCTCTCCCTACAGGTCAGACCCTGGCACCATCCTCGTCAAAAGTACATGGAAAGTTTCCAGTTTCGCAAATAGTTTCCTATAACACGGTACCCAGAACAGAACATAATACTCCAAATACGACCTCACGAAGGTCTTATATTACTGCAACATGACCTCCCAACATCCACACTCAATACTCTGGCTGATAAAGGCTAATGTGCCAAAAGCCTTTTTGACCACCAGATCTAACCGTGACTTCGCCTTCAAGGAACTCTGCATCTGCACTCCTGGATCCCTCTGCTCTGCAACACTACCCAGACCCCTACCATTCACTGTGTCGGTCCTGCCCATGTTAGTTTCCCCAAAATGCAATACCTCACGTTGCAATACTATACTTTGATTTGAATATAGGAGTAAAGAGGTCCTTCTGCAGTTGTACAGGGCCATGGTGAGACCACATCTGGAGTATTGTGTCCAGTTTTTGTCTCCTAATTTGAGGAAGGACATCCTTGCTATTGAGGCAGTACAGCGTAGGTTCACAAGATTAATCCCCGGGATGGCAGGACTGTCACATGAGGAAAGATTGGAAAGATTGGGATTGTATTCACTGGAATTTAGAAGTATGGGAGGGGATCTTATCGAAACGTATAAAATGATAAAAGGTCTGGACAAGCTAGATTCAGGAAAGATGTTCCCGATGTTGGGGGAGTCCAGAACCAGGGGCGACAGTCTAAGAATAAAGGGGGGGGGGGGGATTTAAAGCTGAGGTGAGAAAAACTTCTTCACCCAGAGAGTTGTGAATTTGTGGAATTCTTTGCTACAGAAGGCAGTGGAGGCCAATACACTGGATGAATTTAAAAGGGAGTTAGATATTCTAGGGGCTGGCGGAATCAAGGTATTTGTGAAGAAGGCAGGCACGGGTAACTGAATGTGGATGATCAGCCATGATAACAATGAATGGCGCTGCTGGCTCGAATGGCCAAATGGCCCCCTTATGCACCTATTTTCTATGTTTCTATGATTCTCACATTTATCTGCATTAAATTGCATCAAGCATTCCTCAGTATACTTGGCTAATCGATCAAGATCCTATTGCACTTCATCACAACCATCTTCACTGTCTGCAAAACAACCCACTTTTGCATCATCTGCAAACTTGCTATCTTGCCGTGTGTGTTCTGATCCAAATCTTTGATATAGATGACAAAGAGTAATGGGCCCAGCACCGAACCCTGCGGCACGCCACGAGTCACTGGCGTCCAGTCCGAGAAGCAACCTTCCACTATCACCCTCTGCTTCCTTCCACGAAGCCAATGTGCGATCCATTCAGCCATCTCTCCTTGCATCTCATGCGATCTAACCTTCAAGAGCAGGCTACCACTAGGAACCTTCTCGAATATAATGCTGAAGTCCATGTATGCAATATCTACAGCTCTGCCCTGATCGACCTTTTTGGTCATGTCTACAAAAAGCTAAATATAAAAGGTACTATCAGGCACAGAGGTACTAAAGGTTCTCACTATAAAATGTAATATATAAAGGTGCTAACACAAAAGTACTCTCGCAACCTTTAAGGTACATTTAGACAGGTACATGGATAAGCCATTGATAGGAATATGTGCCGATCGCAGGCAGGTGGGACTAGTGTGGATGAGAAATGTTGGCCGGCGTGGGCAGGCTGGGCCGAAGCCTCTGTAAGATTCTATGACTCCATGTCTCTATAACTGGAGGGTGTGTGCACAAATAGTGCTGTAATATATTCCTCACTTGTCCATAGATCTCTGTCCTGGGATCGGAGAACAGATTCACTTACAAACATAGAAACATCGAAAATAGGTGCAGGAGGAGGCCACTAGGCCCTTCGAGCCAACACCGCCATTCATTGTGATCATGGCTGATCATCCACTTCAAGACAAATCATGTAAATCATACTTTAAAAAAATATTAACAGTCAGCAGTTCTGTTGAATGGTTAGCCATTGATCGGTAACCTGCATACATGTCCAATCATCTACAGTGGCTCAGCATGAGGCCAATGTTGTCAATGGTTTCACTGGTAAAATTATATCTGAGCATTGTGCGACGGAACTGGGAACTGGTTGTTATGTGAGATGTCCTTGGAATGGATGATTCACAGAAACTACCTGTGTGTGACGTCAGTGTGGTCAGTGATGGGTCTGGATAAGCAGTGACATTATCAGTGTGGTCAGTGATGGGTCTGGATAAGCAGTGACATTATCAGTGTGGTCAGTGATGGGTCTGGATAAGCAGTGACATTATCAGTGTGGTCAGTGATGGGTCATGATAAGTAATGATATTATCAGTGTGGTCAGTGATGGGTTTGGAGAAGCAGTGACATTATCACTGATCTTACGATCTAATAGAATCATAAGTGTAAGAATATAACTGCATATGCTGGTACAAATCGAAGGTATTTATGTCAGAAAATGCTGGAGTAACGCAGCAGGTCAGGCAGCATCTCAGGATAGAATGAATGCGTGACGTTTCGGGTCGAGACCCTTCTTCAGACTGATGTCAGGGGGGCGGGACAAAGGAAGGATATAGGTGGAGACAGGAAGATAGAGGGAGAACGGAAGGGGTGTGGAAGAGAGGGCCAGAGGAACTATCTAAAGTTGGAGAAGTCAATGTTCATACCGCTGGGCTGCAAGCTGCCCAAGCGAAATATGAGGTGATGTTCCTCCAATTTCCGATGGGCCTCACTATGGCACTGGAGGAGGCCCATGACAGAAAGGTCAGACTGGGAGTGGGAGGGGTAGTTGACGTGCTCAGCCACCTGGAGATCAGGTTGTTTAAGGCGGACTGAGCTAATAGAAACATAAAATTATTAAGGGATTGGGTAGACTAGATGCAGAAAATGTTCCCGATGTTGGGGGAGTCCAGAACCAGGGGTCACAGTTTAAGAATAAGGGTTAGACTATTTAGGACTGATGTGAGGAAAAACATTTTCACGGAAGGCAGTGGAGGCCAATTCACCGGATGTTTTCAAGGCAAAGTTAGATAATGCTCTTCGGGTAACGGAAACAAGGTAAATGGGGAGAAAGCGGGCACGGGGTACTGATTTTGGATGATCAGCCATGATTATGTTGAATGATGGTACTGGCTCGAGGGCCGAATGGCCCACTCCTGCACCTATTTTCTATTTCTCTATGTTTCTGTGTCTATGCATCAGGTTGCGATGCTTCCATTTCAACTTAACTCCCGTGTTTTGTATTTCATACGAAAGTGGATAACAAACCTATGTTTTACATTATTGTATATGTTTGGCTCTAAAGGGTTAACGTATGTTCAGTATCTATAATTAATCTCATCTGGAATGAGCACTAACTCCATCTTGCTGCTCTATCCACGCTGGTAAACAGGGCATTAATTTGTGATTTTCACCTTAATTAACAATGGTTATAAATACTAATTACCTCTCTCCGGCATATAATTTAAAGAATAACACATAATGCTGAAAATTAAAATGCAGCTTCAGATCTGAGATAGGGAGAGTTGAGCAATTTAGCTGTGCCATTCACCCAGTGGGGAATATTAGTTCCAGCCGTTGAACACAAGGCGAGGTTCTGTTCAATCTGTACTTTATTTTTTATTGAACTACTTCACACCAGTTGATAGGTTGATGCTAATTCAAACCCACAGACCTGACAGCAAAGTCGGTCTGAGAGTGAATGACCAACTCCCCGTCTGGGCTCTCCACAGTGGGGGAGAGAGAGAGGAGAGAGAGAGAGAGAGAGAGAGAGAGAGAGAGAGAGAGAGAGAGAGAGAGAGAGAGAGAGAGAGAGAGAGAGAGAGAGAGAGAGAGAGAGAGAGAGAGAGAGAGAGAGAGAGAGAGAGAGAGAGAGAGAGAGAGAGAGAGAGAGAGAGAGAGAGAGAGAGAGAGAGAGAGAGAGAGAGAGAGAGAGAGAGAGAGAGAGAGAGAGAGAGAGAGAGAGAGAGAGAGAGAGAGAGAGAGAGAGAGAGAGAGAGAGAGAGAGAGAGAGAGAGAGAGAGAGAGAGAGAGAGAGAGAGAGAGAGAGACCCAGTGGTCCCCAGTGGTCCCCAGTGCGGAGGGGGTGGGGGGGGGGGAATGAGGGGGTAGATACTGAAATAAACACTTCAATGATCAGGGACTGTCATTAAAAAATGATCAATATATATGACAGGCAATGGTGTTATTTTTCCTGCTTAATCTGCATCTTTGAGCAAGGGGGCGATTGGTTGAATGTGAGGGGCTGGGGGTCCCGGAGCGGGGCCGGCGATGGGATCATCCGCCCGGGACTGACAGCTGGAAGATGCGGCGGTGAATGTGAGGAGCCGGAGCCCGGAGCGGAGAGACTGCGGCCGCCCTCTGGGATGCGCTCAGGGCGCGAGTTTATTAATGAGCCGCAGCGCTGAGGTGAGCGGATATTTCACCGCGCTCTTCACCTGCTCCCTGAACTTGGACTGGGTCACCGCGTAAATAAATGTGTTGGTGCAGCAGCTGAGATTCCTCAGCAAATACCCGACGTAGCTAAAGATTAATTGGGAATCATTCGGATCATTCCCAATCCCTGTGATCTGATAATAGACGAAGTTTACAACCAGCGTCAGCCACAGGAGGATGAAGCTGCCGGAGATGGTGACGAGTAAAACCACAGACCTCCTCCTGCTCTCCATCTCCGGGTCACTGCGCTTCTCCCCCTTGCTCTGACCCCTCAGCCCCTGACGGACCCGACTGGCCACTAAAATGTGCCGGACTGTCAGAGCGTTGAGCAGCAGGATCACAGCGAAAGGGAGGAACGGAGTTAAAACCGTGTCGATCCAGTCAAATGCCAGCCACACGGGGTCAGTGTAATAACTGTCCACCACGACACAGCCCCACGGGACATTGTCGATGATTATCCAGGGTTCCAGTATGAAGTAGCGGGGAACGTTTTCCAGACACAGCAGAACGCCGGCTGTTGCGAGAACCGTAGCCGCAGTTTTCCCGGTGCAATATTTAGTTTTCAGCTTCTGGCAACAAATGGCGACAAAGCGATCAAAGGTGAAAGTGACGGTGAACCAGACAGAACTGTCTGTAGCTAAATACCTCAGTACTTGGTTAACCCGCAACACATGGGTGATGGACAGGAAACTCCAAGAAAAGTAATGGAATCGGATCTGAGCCAAAATGACCTCGGTGATCAGGGTGAGTAGATCGGCCGCTGCCATGGCCACCAGGTAGCGAGTGGTGCAGGTGGAGAGGCCGCACTTTCCCCGGGACAGGATCACAATCGCCACTAAATTCACTGCGGAAAGAGAAGGGGAGCGGACACTGGGCATTACTGAACACGGTCTCCGGGGCTGAACACCGGCTCCACTTTCAGCTGGAGATCAGGAGTGTTGGAGTCGGTGCGCGGCTGCAGGTTTAACAATGTCAGACCCGGCTCCGACTGTGCCCGACCTGCCTGCTTCAGGGGAGAGGAGATAAGGCGACGGGCGGGGTAAAGGGAGGGGAGGGAACGAGCAGCCGCCCGCTACAATAGGCGGAATGGTCCTGTCTACAGTTAACACCGCTCACAGTCTCTGATGGGGCCGGTTTCACAGACTTAACCGTGACCGGCCGCGTTTAACCAGGGCTCTGGGAACTCGGCATCTTATGGGGACGAGGAGGGTTCCAGAGGGAAGGCAGGGATAACTTAGGATCTGGCAGCAGAGTGGCTCCGTTAATGGATTCATTCCTCAGTTCGGTAACAACACACGCCGGTAGATCCACGGCCACCGGTTCAGGAGATCGATCCAATTATTGACCAACAGGCGGTGGAATCCGACTGTGACAGACTCCACAGTGAGACGTGTCCACAGGAGCGGGTGTTCACTCTGATCAATAACTCAGACACAGTGAACTTCACAATGTAAACCCCTTCCCAGTCACACCGTCCCGCAGAGCTGCCTGTCCCGAACACTGGGACAACTCTGGGCAAGGTCTCACTGAAGGCAAGAATAACATTCTAGTAGGTCCCGGCAGTGGGAGAAAGAGAGGGAGAAAGTTTCGGCTGTCTGAAAATGAGAAAATGAGAAAAATCACAGCGTTAATTCAAAAATATTTCACTGAGAGGATATACTTGATATACTTCACATATTCTTGCACAACGGTCACCAGTTGTGAATCATGTAACACGATCAGAATCAGGTCAACACCGGTTAACAGGCGGAGTTATAAAACTTAAATTGTTCTGCTCACTTACCAGGGAGTCCAACTGCAGCAATGATCACGTACAAGATTTTCTCCACGTTGTCATATTGCAAAAGCTTTCCCCCCATTTTCTCTGCCCAGCGACGTTTCCCCGTGAGCTACCGGTATTCTCTCGGAATGAAATGCCGGGGCAGAACATTCCCGGAGATTTTATACCATTTTCCGTCTCCACCGGGACCGTGAAATTTCAGCAGATTTAAAAAAATAGAGATTTGGAAATGACTCGCAAACAGATGACATCAGCCAAGTGAAATCCCTGCTGAGACAGGTCGTGATTTATTCAGGGAATTGATTGAGAAATTCCGAAGACTGGGAATTGTGGCGATACTGAGGGATGGAAATAGGGAGCGGCATTGTTCCAGCAAAGGGGATATTGTTTCAAACTCCATCTGGTCCAACTCTCCGCCTCGTGTTGTTTATCTGATTTCCTTTACTCAGCAAGGCAATCCCAAATTCAAGGGACCGTCTCAAGGCTTCTGGTGCCCAGTTTGAAGGTGGACTGGACAGCCTTTGTCCACAGGACTAAAATGGCCCGTCCACTCTGTTTTAACACTCAATGTGATCGCGGCTGAACTGATTGTGACCTCAACCCCACACTCCCGGAGGCCCCTAGTAAGCATTTAGTCCTTGCTTGCCTGGAATGGATCTAGCTTTGCCCTGGGACAACAACATTCTCTACCTTCATCACCTCTGAGGAGGAACGACCCAAAGACTCACGACATTCAGTGAACAGAACCATTGCCGCCTCAGAATTGTCTTAAAAGTAGAACAAACGGGAATGATGCAACATCTCTCCCTCCTCTCTTTCTCTCTCCGTCTTTACTGCTATTCTCTCTCTGAACTGTTACTCTCTCCCCTACACCCTCTACTCTCCCTCTGTGCCGCCCGCTCTCTGCCAACCTCTCTCCCCTCCCCCTCCCACTCTTACTGCATCTCTCCCTCCTTCTCCCTGTATCTCTCTAATGCTTCCCTCTCCCCCTTTTACCAACCCACTCGCTCTGAACTCCCCTCTCTCCTCATTTTCCCACTCCCCCTTTGATAGTTCACTCTCCCTCCACCTCCTCATTCGTCTTCTCCTCTATCTCTCCCTTTTATCTTTGCACGACCTATTTCTCTATCCATTTCCCCACCTCTCCATCACTTGCCATCGCTTCTTTCCAAAGGCTTTCCAAAGCCTTTCTTGGCAAGTGCAGTTACAACGGTTAGCCACCATGGGATGTAACAGCTGTCCCTATACCCCTTCCCTCACGCTCGAGAAGCCCTTCCAGGTGAGACAGATGTTCACCTGCACCTCCTCTAATCTCATCTACTGCATGTGGTGTTCCAGATATGGCCTCCTTTACATCGGCGTGGTGAAATGGAGACTCGGCGACCGTTTTTTGTCGAACACTTACTCTAGTTCTGCTAAGGCTTGCCGTAGCTCCCCGTTGCAAGCCATTGTAACCCCCCCTCGCACACTGACCTTTCTGTCCTGGGCCTCCACCAGCGCCAGAGAGGTTACATTAAAACAGAAAGAACGCCACTTCATAGTCCGCTTGGGAACCTTGCAACCTAATGGTATGAACATTAGCAAATGCCAGGTAACTAACGTGCAACTTCCCGATTTTCCCTCGCTCTTTCTCTTGCTTCACGCGGACTCGCACCTGTTCATCGCCTCCACCTCCACCTTCAACCGATATTCCCTCCTCTCTCTTTATAATTCCAACCTGCTCAATCCTTATCTCGCAACTTTTATCTTTTAACCTCTGGTCTCAACCACCTAACTATGAAAACGGTATTCACCCACTCATCATTCAACTCGCTTTGTCCTGCTGTTCCAGCCTTCTCCAGCTTCCCACCAGAATCAGTCTGAAGAAGGGTCTCGAACCGAACTTCACCCATCCATGTCCTTAGCAGGCTTAGCCAGTTCAGCGTGCCCGCTACAACTCTCACCAACATCTACAGATGCAGCATAGAAAGTATTTTATCAAGATGCATCACAGCTTGGTTTGGGAACAGCTTCATACAAGAACGCCAGAAATTGCAGTGAATTGTCCAGACCATCACACAAACCAACCTCCCATATATTGACTCAATTTATAAACCACGCTGCCTCGGCAAGGCCAGCAGCATAATCAAGGACGAGTCGTACCCTTGCCACTCCCGCTTCTCCTCTGTCCCATCAGGTAAAATGTACAGAAGTGTGAAAATGCACACCTCCAGTCTCAGGGACAGCGTCTTCCCAGCAGTTATCAGGCAACGGAATCATCCCACCACAACCAGAAAGCAGTGCTGAACTACTATCTACCTCTTTGTTGATCCTCGGACTATCCTCGATCGGATTTTGCAGGCTTTACCTCACACTGAACGTTATTCCCTTATCATGTATCTATACTCGGTAAATGGCTCGACTGTAATGAAGTATTTTGTTTCCACTGACTGAGTAGCACGCAACAAAGTATTTTCACGGTACCTCGGTACACGTGACAATAAACTGCACTGAACTGACGTACTCAACTAGATTTCTCCAGAGGTGTAGCCTGACTCGCATTGGATATTGATTGTGTGTGACAGTGTGAGTGTGCGAGTCGGTGCAAGAGTGTGCTAGCACGTTTATGCGAGTGTGAATGTGTGAGATTGTGCACATGAGTCGGTGTGTGTGCGTACGCGTTAGTGTATGCGGTTGCGGGAATTTCAATGATTCAGTGATACCTTATTATCACGTACCCAGGTAGAGTGAAATGCTTAGTTTTGCAGACAACCCGGTAACATCATGAAGCAGACCTCACCTAGGCGGTACACAAGTGTCGCCATATTTTGACGCCGACAAAGTTACAAACGTTGGCCGGATAGTTGTATCTCCTACCAGCCGCCGCACCGCGGGTCGCCCCTTCGTTCTCGGCGGCGCTCCTCGCTCTCCGACGGTCCACCTCGCTCTCTGCTGTTCCTCGCTGCTCCCACCTCGCTCCCGAGGCGCGGTTCTCATCGCCATCCGCGGTGGGCGAGCCGGGCCGACTGGAAGGCTTGGCCCCGCTCACCGGGAACACTCCCGGCCACACTGCGCTGCGCTGCTCGACGCGAACATCCAAGGATAAACTCAATCCCAAAATGTGCACGTGTGCATGCGGGTCTACGTGTGAGAGAGCGGTAGAGCATGTAAGAGTGCCTATATTTGTATGTGTGTGTCTGTCTGTGCGAGTGCGTGAGTGTGCGTGTGAGTGTGTGAGCATTAGTAAGTGTGGATGCAAGTGCGATTGAATGTATCTGTGTCTCTGAGTGGGAGAGTGCATGTGGGTTTGTGGACAGTGTTTGCGTCTGTGCGTGTGTGTGGCTGTTTGTGAGAATGTGAGAGAATATGTGGGATGTGAGTTTGTCAGTGTGTTTCAGTATGTAATTCTTTGATAGTGTGTGTGTGCGTGTGTGTGGGAGAGTATATGATAGTGTTGTCAGAGAATGTGTTGGTGTGTAAGTATGTGCGAATGAGTGCGTGTATCTTCGTGCTAGTGCGTGTGAATATCTATTAGCGTGAGTGCATGTGTACGTGTGATTGTATGTGAGAATGTGTGAGAGTATATTTGATTGTTTGTGATTGCATTTGAGAGATTGTGTGTGTCTTCGTGCGCGGGTATGTGTGTGTGTGCGTGTTTGACTGTGTTTGAGGGTGTGAACATGTGTGTTTGTAATGATGTAATGGCATACTGTGGGTTTTAGTGACGACGTGACACGCTGTGGGGCATTACTGATGGAGTGACACACTGTGCGGTGGAACTGATGGAGTGACACAATGTATGGTAATAATGGTGGATTATCACACTGTGGGTTGGTACAGATGGAGTGACACACTTTGGAGTTGTATTGAAGAAGTGACACACTGCGCAGTAGTACTGATGGAGTGACACACTGTGCAGTGCACTGATGGAGTGACACAATGAGGGGGTAGTACTGATGGAGTGACACAATGTGGGGGTAGTACTGATGGAGTGACACAATGTGGGGGTAGTACTGATGGAGTAACACAATGCGATGTGTTGTTGTTGTTGTTCGTCCTTCGGGTTGGAAGATGACCATGACTTCACTTTCAGTTGGAGGATTGGCGACTGTGGGTCCTGAAGTGACTGGTGAGGCCAATCCGGCCCCGGAAGGCACGCCCACACGTAGGACACAAGTGGATGGGTGCTGCAGTGGAAGTGGAGGTAGCCCGGGCCTTGCGCGCGGTGCGTTTCCTCTGGGCCTCTGCAGTGCGTCTGTTCTCTGCTGCACGGGCTCCTGTGGTGAGCTTGCTACGACAGGTTGGGACGGTCCAGAGCAAGAGACTCCCAAGTGCTGAGGTTGATGTCCAAGTCTTTGAGGGACACTTTGATGCAGTCCTTAAACCGTTTCTTCTGTCCTCCAACTGAGGGCTTGCCCTGACACAGTTCTCCATACAGAAGCTGTTTTGGCAGTCGACTCTCGGGCATTCTGACGACATGGCCTGCCCATCTGGCTTGGGCTTTCCGTAGGAGGGTGTGGACGCTGGGAATTCCGGCCCGTTCCAAGACCTCTGTGTCCGGAATTTTGTCCTGCCACCTGATGTGAAGGAGTCTGTGTAGGCAGCTCAAGTGAAAGTGGTTGAGCTATTTGGCATGTCTGCTGCAGACAGTCCAGGTCACACTGGCAGAGAGAAGAGTGGTGAGTACCACTGCACGGTAGACCTTCAGCTTGGTGGTAAGGCTGAGTCCTCTCCGCTCTCAAACATTCCCACGGAGTCGCCCAAAGGCAGCGCTGGCCTTGGCAATCCTGTTGTTGACCTCAGCGTCAATGTTCACCACTCGCGAGAGTGTACTACCCAGATAGGTAAAGCTGTCGACTGCCTGTAGATTCTGCCCCTTCACCGTGATGTGTGGTTCCTGGTAGGGCTTTCCAGGAGCGGGCTGGTACATAACTTCAGACGTTTTGGTGCTAATGGAGAGACCAAAGTCGTCACAGGCCTGTGAGAAGCAGTCCATTTCATGCTGCATCTTATGGTCTGTGCTGGCGTTGAGGGCGCAGTCATCAGCAAACAAGAAATCTCTGATGATGGTCTCCTTCACCTTTGCAACAGCTTGCAGGCACCTGAGGTTGAACAGCCTGCTGTCAGTTCCTGTACCTGATGTGTATTCCATCCTGGCAGTCACGGAAGGCATCAGTCAGCATGGCAGAGAAGGCCATGCTGAAGAGTGTAGGGGCAAGAACAAAACCTTGCTTCACTCCTGTTGTTAATGGAAAGGCTTCCCATTCGTCTCCATCATCTCGCACTTTCACCATCATGCCGTCATGGAACTGCTGGATAATCGTGATGAACTTGATGGGACAGCCAAACTTATGCATTATCCACAAGCCATCTCTGCTGACAGCGTCGAAGGCCTTTGTCAGATCGACGAAGGTCACGAACAGGTCGATGTGCTGCTCTTGGCATTTTTCCTGGAATTGGCGTGCAGCAAATATCATGTCAACAGTTCCACGTCCAGCACGGAAACCACACTGGCTTTCTGGAAGGAGACCCTGCTCAAGGTGTTGAATGAGACGGTTGAGCAGGATGCGAGCCAAGATCTTCCCAGCTATGGACAGGAGGGAAATGCCTCGATGATTGTAACAAGACTGGCGGTTGCCTTTCCTCTTGTAGATGTGGACTATGCTGGCATCTTTCAGCTGTAGTGGGACCTTCCCTTCATTCCACATGGACTGGAAGAGTTCAGTCAGCTTCTGCATCATGACAGGGCCTCCTGCTTTGAACACTTCAGCACTACAATGTAGTACTGATGGAGTGACACCAGTTGATGCAGTTCGTGTGGATTAACACACTGTGGGTTGGTACAGATGGAGTGACACACTGCAGTAGTACTGATGAAGTGACACACTTTGCAGTAGTTCTGATGGAGTGATACACCATGCGCCTCTACTGATGTAGTGACACACTGCGGGTAATACTGATGGAGTGACACAATGAGTAGTACTGTTGTTATGACAAACTGTGGAGTAGTACTGACGAAGTGACACACAGTGGATTAATACTGATTTAGTGACAAATTGTGAGGTAGTTCTGTTGTTATGACATACTGTGGGGAAGAATTGATGGATGAAACAATGTGGGGTAGACTAATGTAGTGATACATTGTGAGGTAGTACTGAGGAACTGGCACACTGTGGCGTAGAATTGATGGACAGACACCCTGAGGTCGTACTGATATAGTTCCACACTGAAGTAGTACTGACGGAGTGACAAACTGTGTGGTAAACACTCATGTCATTGCATCAGTACGACCACGCAGTTTGTCACTCCATCACCCCACCCCTTGGGGTAAAACCGATGGAGTGACACGCTGTGGAGCAGTACTGATGGAGTGACACACTGCGCGGTTGTACTGATGGAGTGACATACGTCGGTGTAGTGCTGATTGAATGGCACACTGGGGGTAGTATAGACAGAATGGCGCACAGTGGGCGAGTACTGAAGTATTGACACAATGTTCGGTGATACTGTCGGGTTGCACATTGCGACTTCCACACTGAAGTAGGACTGACGGTGGGGCAGTACAGATGGAGGGTTACACTGTTGGGTAATACTAATTGAATGAGTCCGTGTGGTTGTACATAATGGAATAACAAGCTTAAGGCAGTACTGATGGAGTGCATCACTGTGGTGTAGTACTGATGGAATAACATATTGTAGGGTAGTACTGATGGAGTGACACGCACCAGTGTTGTACTGATGGAGTGTAACACTGTGGAGTAGTACTGGTGTAATGACTTACTGTGGAGGTGTATTGATGGAATGACACACTGTGGGGTAGCACGGATGTAATAGCACATTCTGTTGGAGTGACGCAGTAATACTGATGGACTGACACACTCTGCGGTAGTACTGTTGCGATGAAAAACTGTGGTGAAACAGTGATGGAATTACACACTATGGAGTCGCAGCGATGGGGCACACTGTGGGGTAATGCGGATGGAATGGCAGATTTAAGTTTGTCCTGAAACACTGGGGAGTACTGATGGAAGAACATATTGCGGGGAGCATTGATGGAGTGATACGTTCTAGGGTTGCACTGGAGTGACATGATGTGGGGCAGTGCCGATGTAGTGCAACACCATGGAGTTGTATTGATGCAGTGAGACACTGCGCGGTTTCACCGACGGAGTGACACACTGAGCGGTAGTACTATTGTGATGACAAACTGTGGTGTAGTACTAATGCTGTGACAAACTGAGCGGCAATACTGATGGAGTGACACAATTTGTGGCAGCACTTATGGTGTGACACACTGGGATAGTCCTGATTGAATGATAAACATCGGGTAGTACTAATGGAGTGAGACATTGTGGGGAAATACTAATAGAGTGAAACTGTGGGGAATTACTGTTGGAGTGACAAAGTGAGGTAGGGCTGATGGAGTGACACACTGTGGGGAATACTAATGGAGTGACACTGCGAGGAAGTACTAATGGGTTGACAATGTGGGGTAGTACTGATGGAGTGACACGCTGCGTGGTATACTGATGGAGTGATAATCACTGGATTGTACTGATGGAGTGACACACGTTGGCGTAGTACTGATGCGACGATAACCCCAGTGATATTCCTGGTGGTGCGATGCTCTGTGGGGGGGCACTGATGGAGTGGCACAATGTAGGGTAGTACAAATGGAGTAACAAACAATATTTTAGTACTGATGCAGTGGCACACTGTGGGTAGTGCTGGTGGAGTGATACACTTTGTGGTAGTACTGATGGAATGGCACACTATGTGGCAGTTCTGACGCAATAGCATATTGTGGAATAGTACTGATTGTGTGAAACCCTGCGGTGTATTACTGTTGGATAGACATAAACCAAAGTAATACTGGTGGATTGAAGCACTGTGGGGTAGTACTGATGGAAGGACTCATTGCGTAGTACTCATGGAGTGACACACCGTTGGATAGTACTGATAGAGTGACACCCTGCGTGGTAGCACTAATGGCATAATACACAATGTAGTACTGATGTTGAAAAACACTGTGGGTGTGTATTGATGGAATGGTACACAGTGCGGTAGTACCAATGAAGTGACACGCTCTGGGGTTGTAAAGATGGGGTGACATAGTGTGTTGTAGTAATGATCGTCTAACACACTGTAGGCTTGTATTGATGGAGTGAAGACCAGTGGGGTAGTATTGATGGAGTAACACAATGTGGGCAGTACAGATGGAGCAATACACTTTGGGGTAGTACTAGTGAAGTGACAAACTGTGGGCGGGCACTGATGGAGTAAAACATTTTGGTGTATTACTGATAGATTGACACAGTGTGCGGTAGTACTGATGGAGGAACAAGCGATATGGTAGTACTGATGTCGAGGCACAATGTCAGATAGTATTAATGGTGTGAAACTAAATGGGGCAGGACTGATGTAATGACACATTATAGTGTCGTTCTGATGGAGTGACACATTGAGGGGGAGAACTGATCGGATGATGCACTGTGGGATAGTACTGATGGAATGACTATCCATTTGCTAGTACTGATGCAATGGCATTCTATGGGATAGTACCGACTGAATGACACGTTGTGATGCAGTAATGATGGAGTAGCCGACGATGTGGTAGTACTGATGGAGTGACACGCTGTGCGATAATACTTATGGATTAGCATCCTGTGGGGCAGTAGAGAAAGACTGGTGTATTTTGGAGTAGTACTGATATAGTAACACATTCGATGGTATTATTGGAGGGGTGAAAAACTGTGGGTAGAACTGATGAAATTACATACTTAAGGTGGTACTGACAGAGTGAAACACCGTCGGGATGAAATGATGGAATGACATACTGTGGGGTTGTACTGATGAGGGTGACACGCTCTTGGGTACTACTAATGGAGTAACATGTGGTACTGATGGAGTGACAGACTGTGAAGTAGTATTGATGGAGTAACCTAACGTAGGGTAGTGTTGAAGTAATGGCACATTCTGGGGTAGTTCTGATGGGGTGACACACTGTGCGGTAGTACTGTTGTTGTGACATAATGTGGGATGGAATTGATGGAGTGACACTGTGCGGTAGCACTGATGGAGTGACGCACTGTAGGGTAGTACTGGTGTAACGGTATACTGTTGGATAATACTGATGGAGTGACGCACTGTGGGGTAGTACTGGTGTAACGGTATAGTGTTGGATAGTACTGATGGAGTGGCGCACTGTGGGGTAGTACTGGTGTAACGGTATACAGTGGGATATTACTGCTGGAGTGATATCGGCGAGACCAAGCGCAAGCTCGACGATCGTTTCTCTGAACAGCTCCACACAGTCCTACCTGATCTCCCGGTTGCTCAGCACTTTAACTCACCCCCGCTCCCCCATTCGCAATCTGAACTTTCTTTCCTGGGCATCCTCCATTGTCAGAGTGAGGCCCAGCGCAAATTGGAGGAACAGCACCTCATACTTCGCTTGGGCAGCTAACATACCAGCGATATGAACATTGACTTATATAACTTCAATTAGCCCCTGCTTCGCCTCTCTCTCCATCCCTCCTCCTTCCCAGTTCTCCCACCAGTCTCACTGTCTCCAACAAAATGATATCTCTTTCCCGCCGACCTCTCCGACATCAGTCTAAAGAAGGGTCTCGACCCGAAATGTCACCCATTCTTTCTCTCCAGAGATGCTGCCTGTCTCGTTGAGTTACACCAGCATTCTGTGTCTACCTTCGATTTAAACCAGCATCTGCATTTCTTTCCTACACGAAGTACAAGGCACGACAAGACTTTCGGCTAATAATAGAAGTGCCGAACATGAGACGACCACCCTTACCTGCCTTCTCACAATGCATATCCCTTCATTACCTGAAAATCTGAACTTGTCTTAAATATTACTATTGTAACTGCGTCCAACTCCAGTGGAGATGGTGGTAAGATTTTAGGACCCGTTATACAGGATGATGTGACAGAGTACTTATAAGTACACGATGAATTAGGCATAAGTTGACATGGCTTTGTGAATGGAAGGTCGTGTTTGATAAATTTGCTGGAATTATTTGAAGAAGTAAATAGCAACACAGCCAAAGGAGTGACAGTAGATGTTGTTTACTTTGATTTTCAGAAAAGCTTTGACCAGGTGTCACAAGATGGCTGCTTAGGAAGATGAGAGCCCACGGTGTGAAAGGGCAAATACCAGCATGGATAACTGGTTGGCTGGATGGCAGAAGACAAAGAATAGCAATAAAGGGGGATTTTTTTCTCGTTAGCTAACAGTAACTAGTGGAGATCTTCAAGGGTCGGTATTTGTCTGCTACTCCACGTTTTATATTATGATTTGGACGAGGGGATTGAAGGCTTTGTGGCCAAGTTTGCGGATGATAGGCAAAATAGGTGGAAGGGCAGATAGTGTAGAGAAAGCAGGGACTCCGCAGTAGGACTTGGACATGTTGGGGGAATGGGCAGAGAAGTGGCAGATGGAATATAGTGTAGCAAAGTGCGGAGTACTGCATTTTGGAAGTAGGAATATTGGTGTAGACTACTGTCTAAGTGGGGAAATAATCCATCAATCGGAAGTGCAAAGGGGCTTGGGAGTGCTGGTTAAGGATACCCAAAAAGTTTATTTGCAAGTTGAATCGGTGAGAATGATCAGCCATGATCACATTGATTGGTAGTGCTGGCTCGAAGGGCCGACTCCTGCACTTATTGTCTATTGTTTATTGTCTAATGGAAGCAAAGTCGATGCTTGCATTTATATCAAGACGACTTGTATACAGAAACACGGATGTAATGTTGAGGCTATACAAGGCGCTGGGAAGGCCGCATTTGGAATATTGTGAGCAATTCTGGGCACCATATCAGAGGGGAGGTGTGCTGGCTCTGGAGAGGATTCCGGAGGAGGTTTACAAGAATGATCCCAGCAATAAGTTAACCTATGGCGATCGTTTGTCGGCTCCCGGTTTGCACTCGGAGTTTAGAAGTATGAGGGTGGACCTCATTGAAACATACAGATATGTGAATGGTTTAGATCCAGTGGATGTGGAAAGTATGTTTCCACTTGTGGGAGCGTCTCGGACAAGAGATCATTTCCTCAGAATTAATCTACGTTCTCTTTTGAAGATGATCAGAAATTTATTTTTTCAGAAATTGATGAATTTGTGGAATTATTTGCCACAACAGGCTGTGTAGGACACGTCAGTGGATATTTAAAGGCGTAGACAGAAAGATTCTTGATTAATACAGTTATCAGAAGTTATGGGGAGAAGGCAGGGGAATGGGGTTTGGAGGGAAAAAGATTGGCGGATAAGACGACTGGCCGAATTCTCTAATTCTACTCCTATTCCTTATCACCCAATGCCCACCTTCGATGCACACACTGCCCCTTGCTTTCCCCGCGCACCTCGTTTAAACTTCATCCCTTTCACCATAAAGGGGTGGCCTTCAATACTTGATATTTCCATCTTGAGAGGAATGTTCTGATTGTTTACCATATCTTTGCCTCTCATAATTTGCTATCGATTTATCAGGTTACTGCCCGAACTCCGATGAACCAGTCCAACGTCTGGTTGTTGATACGCTCCAGGCGATGTTCTTGTAAATGTCTTGAACACGATTTCCGAAGCGCCCATATCCTTCGTGAACGAGAGCGAACATAACTGTGCACAATGCTGCAAAAGCGGCCGAAGTAAAGTTCTCTAAAGTTGAATATTGACATCTGACTCATATTCAATGACTCGGCCAACTATAGCAGGCATTCTACGTGGCTTATTTATTACTCTAAACGTACTACCACGATTTGCGTGTTTCGCATTGGGAACTCAAGGTTCATCATAAGCAATGCTGATGCTGCGATGCATTTATATTGTACAGACAGTGAGGGCTGTTGTGCCTCGATGTGGGGACTGTGCGGGTCGGTCGGGGACGAGCTGTCTGTCCGTGGGCGTGGGGAAGAGAGTGGAAGTTTTGTTGCCTCCATCACAGTGAGGGGGTGTTTGGAGTCACTGTGATGGACGTTTGTGTTGGGGTCATGTGTCTTGTGTTCTTTTTTTCTATGACTGCTATGTAGTTTCGTTCGGTACTTCGGTGCCGAACGACAAATAAAGCTCTGTTATACTGTTATGTTGCAGTGTGCTGCTGATGTTCGTCCACAGGAGAGCGATGTGACAGTCTATTGCTACTGTACATCCACTGGGGTGCGCTGTGTGAGGATGCTGCAGTGCACTGATAAAGAAGAACACTGGGTACAAAAGTTATAGCAGCAGAGTTAGTGCACCAAGACCCATCGAGTCCACTCCGGCATTCTATCATGGCTCACCTATCGTTCCCACTCAACTCCATTCTCCTGCCGTCTCCCCGTAATTGTCGAAACTCTTACGACTCACGACCATGTCCAGCTCCAATTTAAAAATACCCAATGGCGGTTTCTACAACTGTCTGTGGCAGAATTCCAAAGATTTACCACCTTCTTACGAAATAAATCCCACATCATCTCATTTTAAATGTATGTCCTTTTATTCTGAGGCTCGTCAAATTGTGGTGAATCTGGGGAATGCTGCCACAGACGCCTCTGGAGGCCGTCATTGGGCAATTGACCAGTTTTTAAATTGGGGATGGGCAGGTCCGTGATTAGTAAGAGTGTCAAAGTTGGGGTTGGATTTGAGTGGGAAAGATAAGGCAGCCATGATCGAATAGCGGATCAGACTCGGTGAGCCTAGTGACTTACTCAAATGACGTATGAACTTATGAACTCATTACTGACTCCGGGATTGGACGGAGTCTATAGACATAGAAAACATAGAAAATGGGTGCAGGAGGATACCGTTTGGCCCTTCGAGCCAGCACCACCATACACTGTGATCATGGCTGATCATCCACAATCAGTAACCTGTGCCTGCCTTCTCCACAAATCCGTTGATTCCGCTCGCCCCTAGAGTTCTAACACTGGTCGCTATTCAAGGATTTGACAATTGACCCGAACGACGACGTCAACACCTTTACAAATGCCATGAGAAAATGTGCGCAGTAATGC
>NC_135995.1:10340966-10361425 GCF_053455715.1 Rhinoraja longicauda
TGCTTGGCCAGTTTCTCTACTGTGCTACACTCTAACCCTGTCCAGTGTGTGCACGTTGCTCCGTTTGTGGTATTACCGTCAGTAGTTAGAGCAGGGCTTCGCTGCCGTTTTTTGTATGGGCCGAGCTACAGGTAGAGACTAGGACGTTCTTCCTTGGAGCGCAGGAAGCTGAGAGGAGCTATATAGGTGTACAAGGGGAACAGAATGGGTGAATGCGCAGTCTTTTACCCAGCAAGGGGAATCAAAAAACAGAGATCATAGGTTTATGGTGGGAAGGGAAGATTTACAAGGAATCTGACGGGAAGACTTTATACTCAGACGGCGATCTGGAGCACCTGTTCAGCCTACGCTGCCTCAGTAGAGCAGGCAAAATAATAAAAGATCCATCCCACCCCGGCCACCGTCTGTTTGTTCATCTGCCCTCTGGTCGACGTTTCAGGTCGATCAAATCCCGAACAAACAGACTTAAGAACAGTTTTTACCCCAGGGCCATACGAGAACTGAACACTACCTTTGCACTAGGCAACACCGTTAAAAAATCTTGTACTTAATATAATTGTATTTAATTGTATTTATGTATTTATTTGTTTTTGCATTTATTGCATATATGTTTGTACGCACCGTCAGGATTGGCTATTTTTTAATTTCGTTGTACTCGTTGCAATGACAATAAATGAATATTATTATTATTATTATTATTATTATTAGAACGAGCTATCAGAGGAGTTCGTTGAGATATGTTGATTCGAAGCTGGCATTTGTAAGGTCACAACGTTTGGAAATATAACTGCCATCTCGAAAGTAGTAAGAGATAAATAGGTGACTAACTTTCGCTATTTTCGAAGTTCCATGTCCATAATGGGGTACAGGGAATTTAATGGTACCCTAGCCTATGGAGGGAACGTTCATAAGCCAAATAGAGCAGAGAATGAAATTATTCCTAAGTTTGGTGACGCGCGCTTTCAATCATCTCCACCATTTGCCGGATTGGAGTTGGGGAAAGAAGAACTGAGCGGGATTGGCCAAGTCTTTGATTATGTTGGGTGTTTGGATAATGTTATGCAGCGTGGAGTGTAGATGGATAATATGAGTGGTTTGGTCTCTGTGATATTTACAACCCTCTGCAATTTCTCGCGGTCTTGGCAGAGTTGTTCCCAATCCAAGCAGCTATGCAACGTGACAATACGCTTGTTACTGTACTTTTCCAAGGTTATAACAAGAGACATGACAATTGTCTTTTTGTTTTCGTTTGTGTGCCGCATCAGGCGCCACTCCACGTCAGAGTGGCGAGATTCACAGGAAACTGAAGGGAGGAATTTACACTTCAACGGTGGTGGGTACATGGGACGTAGTCGGAGGAGTTCGTTGGGAAGTGTTCTACAGTTAGAGCGTTTGGAAATGCAGACGCCAATTAGACAGTAGCAAGAAATAACTAGGTAACTGTTGAGCAATAAATGTTGAACAGGAACTAATTCTGCAACAATATTCAGGTGCGCCGGAGAGCAGCACCGATGATGGCGTGCTTTTCTTTTGAAAATTGATACCATACTGCATGTTTTTCGTCAATGTCGGAGTTTTGTTGAGATCATTAACTTCTGAAATAACATATATTGCTTCTCTCCGTGGATGTCTTCTGTCATCTGAGTATATCCGACTTCCTCTTGTATTTCAGATGCGGGGGAATTAAGATGGCCCGCAACCCAGTATCAGCATTTCTTTTGTTTTCTTAAACCCGTCCCCAGGCTTCACCTTCTCTTTGCGCTGTGTCCAACAGTCCATTTATGTGTTTCGTAGACAATGTCAGTGAGCAGCGCAGTACGGACTTTCCCGGTCTGACCAGAGTTGTTCTTTATCTCAGGTCATCTGGTCAGGTTGGGTCTATTATTATCACATGTAACGAGGTGCAGTGGAAAGCTTTATTTTGCATGCTATTCACTCAGTTCAATTATTCCACACATACAAATAATCAGTGTAAAGCCAAATGCAATAGATCGGGTGGAGGGGAAATACAGAATGAAGAATATAGTTCATGATACAGAATATCTTTCTGAATGTAGTTTTATTATTTCTACCAAACCCCGATTTGTCCGGGTATTTGGAACAATTAACAATATTTTCTCAAGCCACCTTGCATAATTCCGGTCCACCGTTCTACTTTGAGCTGCGTCTTTACAATTGGAGAACTGGAGATCTGTACGAACCCAAATCGTTCATTGACCCCCGATGGAAAATTGGGGTCATGCCGATGTGCATTGGTAAAAGGATTAATGATACAATGCTTCTATTAACTATGAGGCCTCCTTGGTTTGCAAAGGTACAAAAACATAAGTTGAAAGGTGCATTGAGATTCAGGTTTCAGGGCCAGGTTTATTATTACCACGTGTATCGAGGCGCACGAATAACGTTGCTTTACACGCGATCCAAAGAGATTAAATACGCCATACAGATATTATCAGTTCAAACTCAATAACAATAGATAAAGCAAAGGGAAGATACGGAATGCAGAACATAATTCGCAGTATGGTGGCGCATCTGTTCCATAGACAACTATTCGCCATGGAGTAGGGACTGTACTATTGTGAAGGCGGCAAGGTAGACGATCTGGTCAACTGTCGGTCCTTCGAATGCCCCTTTTTTCGAGGGATAAATCATGACTTCAATCTATGCACCGAATTGGAGATACGTATCGCGATATTAAAATGTGATAACGACAAAGCAGTATAGTCTGTGGAGCATGTGCTGGTAAATGGGACTTATTAATTGGAAATCATAGACTAAGATAGTTGCTGGGCTGTTTCTCTGTCGTGTGACTCGTGGCTCTCGGTTCCGTCTATGTAGTTTTTTTCCATTTGTGGTATCACCGTCGTTAGTTAAAGCAAGGCTTCGCTCACAATTCTTTGTATGGCCCGAGCTCTGGGCAGAGTTACTTTCTATACTCCTTGGATGGCAGAAGCCTGGGGTAATCTTAGAAAGGTGTATGAATCGTGAGAGGAATAAATAGTGTGGATGCACTATGTCATTTATCCAGAATGGGGAATCAAATAACAGAGGTCAGAGGGTTAATTTAAGAGAGGCAAGATTTACAAGGAACTGGAACGGAAGACCTTTACACTCAGATGGTGATGGATATAAAGATCCAGCTTTCAGAAATGTTAGTTGACATATGTTGAAGATAGCTCGTTTATGCAGCCACAACATTTGGAAAATAGCCACCAAATCGGTTTGAGCAATAAGTAAGCATTATCGGCTATTCCCATTTCTATTGTCCTGCTTGAACTAATTTTGCAGCAATGTTCAGGTGCGATGGCAATGTAATTTCCAGTCCAACTCAGGTGCGTTTGAGTTGTGCGAATTATGCATTTGTTTTGGAATATCAGTTATTTTGTGAGGTCACTCACTTCGGATAATCGATACGTTTTCGTTACTCCACGGGTGTCATCTCAGTCTTCTGCGTTTATTTTGCTGTACTTTTGTATTTCAGATATCCCGGCAATTACTATGGTCCACAATTCAGTTTCAGCACTTAACTGTATTCTGCCTCCTGTCCCCGTTCCTCTTCTTCTCTTCGATTTGTCCAGCATTTTTTTGTGCTTATCGACTATTCATCGCTTTCTCTTGCATATAAACACCATCTTTGTCACATCTACTATCTTTGTCTCCTTCATTGTACGAACATTCCCGCTCTGATGACGGTTGTTTGATGTCAAATTGTTAGGTTAGGGACGGTCTATAAATGTCACATGTATCGAGGAACAGTGAAACGCTTATCTTTACGTGCTCTACACTCAGATCAGATATACTGCACAGCTCAAACTCAAATACATCAGAGAGAGCAAAGAGCAAAAGACAAAATGCAGAATAGTCCCGCGAGTTTGATGATAAGCTTGGATGATACAGTGCAATTTAAGGCAGAACCTTAGTCTCTAAATAGGAGTCTTAGGTAGGTGCCAGGTGAACTGGGGATGTGTAGGGCGAGGGCGATGTCATCGTACGTGGACTTGTTGTGGCGGTAGGCGAATTGCAGTGGGCCAAGGCCTCTGGGTAGACTGGATTTAATGCGTTCCATAACAAGCCTCCCCAAAACATTTCATGATGGTGAATGCCAAGGCCAGTGTTCGGTAATCGTTTAAACTTGAGGTCTTGCGTTTCTTCGGCACCAAAATGATAGTGGTCTTCTCGATGCAGCTGTGTGCCTGAGCGCGGAGTAGGGAGAGGATAAAGATGTACGCGAATACACGTATTAGCTGTTCCGCGCAGCTTCTAAAGACACGGCCAGGAACTCCGTCTGGACCTGTTGCTTTTCGTGGGTTTACCCACAGGAAGGCCGCTCTAACATCAGCAACAGCCACCCTGGGGAGAGGTACAATGTAGTTTGAAGGGCCAGGTGTCACCGCCCTGTTGTCCTTCAGCTCGAAGCGGGCATAGAAAGTATTCAGTTCATCTGTTTGGCTTGCACATCACCAATGATGTTGCTGAACATTCTTTGCATCCAGTTATCTTAATCAGACCGTGCCACATTCTCCTTGTGTGACCCAGAGATTGTACTGGGATGCAAGTTTGAACCGGTATTGCCTCTTGGCATCCTTGATAGCATTGCGGAGACCACAGCGTGGCTCCTTAGACAGCTTGGGATCGTTTGACTTGTGTGCATCGGACCTGTGAATATACATCCATGGTTTCCGATTGGGGAGCACTCGGATTGACTTCGGCGGCACAATCTTCCACTCACTTGTTGATGAAGTCAGTCACGGCAGAGGCGCACTCATTCAGGTTAGCTGCAGAATCCCTGACCGCTGACTTAAAGCAGTCGCGTAAGATATCATCCGCCTCCGTTGTCCAGCTTTTTACAACTCTCTGCATCGGATCCTCCTGCTTCAATTGTTGTTCCTTGTTGGCAGGGAGCAGAAGCACAGCTCGGTTTTTTCAGATTTCCCTGAAATGTGGCCGAGGGACAGGGCGACAGGGAACAATCCCTACAGGATGGATGACGCGAGCCTGGACGTGGGAACACATAAAATGCACTGAAAGGACACAGTGAAACAGGTCAATGCTGAGTAATGTTACTGGCTCCAGTTTGGTCATTGTATTCTTATTTACAAGGGTGGATGGGCGTATGTTCCTGTGTGTATCTTCTCACACGCCGTGGGAGCTCTTTGATGGAGACCATCAGGAGCACACATAGAGCCAGGAACACCAGCAGACAGAGACGGGAAAACACGGAGAGTTAGAGACATGAATACTCACAGAGAGAAGTAGGAACATTCACGGAAACAGGCAGGACCCTCCCCTAATTCTACGTAGGTTTGCCCTCTCCTGGTTTCCCATTTGCGGGAGCACTCCCCTATTTCCACATTTACAGTTTCCCTCCGCTAATTTCGTATTTGTTGTTTATCCACCCGCCATACTTCAATAACGGTGCACCCGCAAATCCCCATTTGTGGTGCCCTCCCCTAATTGACCATTTACCAGTGCTCCCCCGTAATTACCACATATAAGGACCTTCCCCTGAATGACTATTTAATGCGGTGCCCCAAAATTGATCAAGCCCCTAATTTGAGTAGTTGAGTGTATAATCCCAGTACCGTCGATAGAATGCACAGAAAAACAAGTGAGAAGATTTGTGATCGGTTCTAAGGATGGTCTGTTTCTGCGCTGTATCTCTAAACCAAGTTTAGACTGTGGCAAAGGCCAGTGATCAGCAGGTGATTGAAGAGGAAAACAAATATCTTCCACCAACACAGAAAAATAAATTTGTATCAAAAGAGAATAGAGATACAGAATCTGGAATCCTGCAACAGAACGCTGGAGGAACTCAGCTGGTCAAGCAGGTCTGTGAAGCAACAGGTCTCATTCGACGTTGCGGCCCGATTCCCAGCGAGGTCGAGCACAGGGAGCTGAATTATTGTAAAGTAGGTAAAGCTATAATGGGGACAGGCAGGGAGAACATGGAATGTGCTGTGTGGGATAGCTTATGGCTGAGGGCGGAATGAGATGTTCCGTCTATCTGTTCGGGAGGACACGATGAAGGTCCTGACGGAACAAATGGGAAGTGAAGAGAAAGATTCCACAGAGAGAAATAGACAGAGGGAGGGTGGAGGACAGACTGACGACACTGGGTGTGAACATATTGTCTGGATGTTGTGGTCTGCCCTAGTTAATTGCGGAAACCTGCAATAAATATAGGAGGAAAGCGGTCCTTCTGCAGTTGTATAGGGCCCTGGTTAGACCTCATCAGGAGAATTGTGTGCAGTTTTGCTCTCCTAATTTGAGGAGGGACATCCTTGCTACTGAGGCATGTGCAGCGTAGGTTCCGGAGGTTAATCCATCGGGATGGCGGGAATGTCGTATTAGCAAAGATTGAAGACTGGGCTTGTGTTCGTCGGAATTTAGAAGGGTGAGAGGGGATCTTATAGAAACGTATAACATTATGAATGGACTGGACAAGCCAGATACAGGAAAAATGTTCCCAAATGTTGGGAGAGTCCAGAAACAGGGGCCACAGTCTAAGAATAAAGGGAAAGCCATTTAAAACTGAGGTGAGAAAAAACATTTCAGCCAGAGAGATGTGAATTTGTGGAATTCTCTGTGAAAGAAGGCAGTGGGGGCCAATTCGGTGGATGAATTTAAAAGAGTTTTGGATAGAGCTCGAGGGGATGGTGGAATCAAGGGAAATGGGGAGAAGGCAGGCACGGACTACTGATTGTGGATGGTCAGCCATGATCACAATGAATGGCAGTGCGTACAGGCTCGATGGGCCAAATGGCTTCCTCCTGCACCTGTTTTTCTATGCTTTCATGGGTTTACCGGGAAAAGCTGACGGGTGGAGAATTCCATCCCGGATCCAGGGACCGGCTCACAGTGAGTGATAATTGGCCAGGGAACCCATTTAACTGAATTAAAAATTCTTGCTTTTTATTAGTGTGTGCTGATTGCGATCTGAACTAAATCTCCGCTGCTCCAGGGATGCGGATTGCCCATGGTTTGGGCAAACCTCGGTGACGGGTAATCAAACCCTGGCCGACTGCTCAGCAGGAAGCTGGTGTGCTGTGATCAATAACTGAACAAAGCAGTCGTACAACAGCATGTATCTTCTCCAGATTCCAGAGCAGCAGTAATGACGATCAGAGGCACCAAATTTAGAAAAAGAAATGCGGAAACTACCCACTGCGAGGAATTATCCCCAAATGACCAATTGATTGACTGCTGGGTATCAGTTCTCGTTCTGTATACGGGATGTCCCCATTATCCAAAAGCTGGAAGTTGGGCAACGCCCGGGAATTGTTCACCCAGGATGGAACTAAAATGAGAGTCAGCGCTTCAGTGTCTGAGGAACTAAAAATAGAACTTCGCACAGCTCGCAACAGTTGACAAATTAAATCCTTGATATAAATGTTATTTTCAAGCAAGTGCGGTTGGTTTCTAAATTATGCCCAACCGCGGAAAAGCAATCAGAGGCCAATTCGAGGCTCATCCTCGGCTGTCTTCCAGGCACACAATCCCACTCTATTTATAGTTATAGAGTCAACCAGCACGACGGAAAACCTTATGGGACATGCTGACTATGCCACGAAATAGTTCAGTTAGCTTAGTTCAGTGGGACTGAAGGCTGATAAATCCTCAGCGTCTGATGGTCTGCATCACAGAGTACTCAAGGAGATTGCTCTAGAAATCGTGGACGTATGGGTGATCATTTTCTAATGTTCAATAGATTCAGGATCAGTTCCTGTGGATTGGAGGGGAGCGAATGTTATCACATTTTTCAAGAAAGGAGCGAGAGAGAAAACCGGGAATTATTGACCAGTTAGCCTGACATCGGTGGTGGGGAAGATGTTGGAGTCAATAATTAAAGAGGTAATAACGGCGCATTTGGATAGCAGTAAAAGGATTGGTCCAAGTCATCTCACTTGCATAACAAGCAAGTTCGAGAGATAGCTATGTAGCCTGTTAACTATACAGCTGGACAGCTGGATGGATAGTCAAATTGATAGGTTGCTGGATCCCTCAATAGGCGGAAAGCTGCTTTACTAGTTAGCATGACAGCTAGATAGCTGGATATCAAGTTATTTAGATTGATAGCCAGCGGGAAAGACAGCCAGAGAGCGTGTTAACTCTCTACCTAGCTAAATAGCTGAATTGCTAGATCGCTTGAACGTTAGACAGATGGGTGGCGAGATAGCTGGATCTCTGCACAGCAAAATAGTTAGGTAGTTTTGTAGGCAACTCTTTGTGGAGTGCCCTCTCTCGCTCACTCGCTTTCTGGCGGCCGCGTGAAAGGGAGAACGAGAGACTCCTAGTTGGATCCAGCTAGATAGGTGCTAAATCTCTGTAAAACTCACTAGCTATCTGTCTACTGAACCATCTACTGGTGTGGCTGGCTAGATGCCTAGCTCACTAGCCATCTAGCAAAGCTCTACCAAGCTAAACCGCTATCTGGCCGTCAAAGCGGTTGGCTATCAATCTACTAATCTAGTTATCTCTCTATCTAGCCATCAGTCTCGTTAGCGACCTAGCTATGTAGCTACCATAATATCTAACTCTGTAGCTATCAATCCAGCTATCTCGAGAGCTACATTGCTAGCCATCAGGATAGACTGCCAGACAGCGTGTGAGCTATCTCGATAGCAAGATAGCGAACTAACTAGATAGTTATCTGCATGCAATGCTCGACAGCTAGAAAGCTGGATATCTGTATGGCGAGATAGCTGCTTATATTGATAGTAAGATAGGCAGCTCTCTATCTAAGCAGCTATTTGAGGGGTGCGCTCTCTCTCTCTATCTCATCCTCTGTGGGCCTCAGGAGAGAGGGAGATCCTGTTAGATCCAGCTAGATAGATAGCTACATAGCACGTGAGATAGCTTGATAGTTAGGAAAATAACTGCAGATGCTGGTACAAATCGAAGGTTTCACAAAATGCTGGAGTAACTCAGCAGGTCAGGCAGCATATTGGAGAGAGGGAATGGATGACTTTTCGGGTCGAGACTGAAGAAGGATCTCGACCCGAAACGTCACCCATTCCCTCTCTCATAGATGCTGCCTGACCAGCATGTTGTGATACCCAGCTAGATAGTTAAATCGCTAACTAAATAGCTATACGTATAGATGACTAGCTAAGATGGCTAGATGGCTGGATGGTTAGATCGCTTGAAAGGTAGATGGCTATTTGGCGAGACGGTTAGAAGGCTAGTTGGGGAGAGGTAAAGGGACAGGTGTTGATCGAGGGGGAGGTAAAGGGACAGGTGTTGGTCGAGTGGGGAGTTAAATGGACAGGTGTTGGTCGAGGGGCGAGTCCCTTTACCTCCCAAATCAACTCCATCGAAGGACCCAAACAGTCTTTCCAGGTGAGGCAGAGGTTTACCTGCACCTCCTCCAACGTCAGCTGTATCCGCTGTTCCAAGTGTCAAACTCTCTCCATCGGCGAGACCAAGCGGAGGCTCAACGATCGTTTCGCTGAACACCTCCGCTCAGTCCGTCTCAACCAACCTGATTTCCCGGTGGCTCAGCATTTCAAATCCCGCTCCCATTCCCAATCTGACCTTTCTGTCATGGGCCTCCTCCATTGTCAGAGTGAGGCCCAACGCAAATTGGAGGAACAGCACCTCATATTTCGCTTGGGCAGTTTACACCTCAGCGGTATCAACATTGACTTGTCTAACTTCAGATAGTCCCTGCTTTCCATCTCAATCCACTCCCCCTTCCCAGTTCTCCCACCAGTCTTCCTGTCTCCGTCTATATCCTATCTTTGTCCGGCTCCATCCGCTGACATCAGTCTGAAGCAGTGTCTCGACCCGAAACGTCACCCATTACTTGTCTCCTGAGATGCTGCCTGACCCGCTGAGTTACTCCAGCATTTTGTCTACCTTAGCTAGATAGCTAGTCAGGTAGATATATAACTATATTGATAGCTACAGATCGAGATGGCTAGATAGCCACATAGCTAGATAGCTAGACAGCAAGATGGCTAGAGAGCGAGACAGCTAGATAGCTAGAGAGCTATCGTGGCTTATAGCAATTAGCTGGATAGAGAGATGGCGAGACTGCGTCGGGAATCGCATTTCTGCGCACATTTTGTCATGGCATTTGTAAAGGTGTTGACGTCGTCGTTCGTGTCAATTGTCAAATCCTTGAATAGCGACCAGTGTTAGAGCTATAGTGGCGGGCGGAATCAAGGGATTTGTGGAGAAGGCAGGCACAGGTTACTGATTGTGCATGATCAGCCATGATCACAGTGTATGGCGGTGCTGGCTCGAAGGGCCAAAGGGCATCCTCCCGCACCCATTTTCTATGTTTTCTATGTCTATAGACTCCGTCCAATCCCGGAGTCAGTAATGAGTTCATAAGTTCATACGTCATTTGAGTAAGTCACTAGGCTCACCGAGTCTGATCCGCTATTCGATCATGGCTGCCCTATCTTCCCCACTCAAACCCAACCCCAACTTTGACACTCTTACTAATCACAGACCTGCCCATCCCCAATTTAAAAACCTGTTAATTCCCCAATGGCGGCCTCCAGAGGCGTCTGTCGCAGCATTCCCCAGATTCACCACCTTTTGACTAGCCTCAGAATAAATGGACGTACGCTTAAATTTAGATGATGAGGAATTTATTTCGTAAGAAGGCGGTAAATCTTTGGAATTCTGCCACAGACAGGTGTAGAAACCGTCACTGGGTATTTTTTAAATCGGAGCTGGACATGGTCGTGATTCGTAAGAGTGTCGACCATTACGGGGAGACGGCAGGAGAATGTAGTTGAGTGGGAACTATAGGTGAGCCATGATAGAATGCCGGAGTGGACTCGATGGGCCTGGTGCCCTACTTCTGCTGCTACGACTTTTGTACCCAGTGTTCTTCTTTATCAGTGCACTGCAGCATCCTCACACAGCGCACCCCAGTGGATGTACAGTGGCAATAGACTGTCACGTCGCCCTCCCCTGAATGAACATCAGCAGCACAATGCAACATCCACATAGCGCACCTCAGTGCATGTACAGTGGGAATATCCTGTCATGGCGCCCTCCCCTGGATAAACATCAGCAGCCACGGCAACATCAACACACAGCGCACCTCAGTGCATGTACAGTAGCAATAGACTGTCACAGCGCCCTCCCCTGGATGAACATCAGCAGTACACTGCAACATCGAGGCACAACAGCCCTCACTGTCTGTACAAGATAAGTGCATCGCAGCATCAGCATTGCTTATGATGGATCTTGAGTTCCCAATGCGAAACACGTAAATCGTGGTAGTACGTTTAGAGTAATAAATAAGCCACGTAGAATGCTTGCTATATTTGACCGAGTCATTGAATATGAGTCAGATGTCAATATTCAACTTTAGAGAACTTTACTTCGGCCGATTTTGCAGCATTGTGTACAGACAGTTATGTTCGCTCTCGTTCACGAAGGATATGGGCGCTTCGGAAATCGTGTTAAAGACGTTTACAAGAACATCGCCTGGAGCGTATGCACAACCAGACGTTGGACTGATTCATCGGAGTTCGGGCAGTAACCTGATAGATCGATAGCAAATTATGAGAGGCAAAGATATGGTGAACAGTCAGAACATTCCTCTCAAGATGGAAATATCAAGTATTGAAGGCCACCCCTTTATGGTGAAAGGGGTGAAGTTTAAACGAGGTGTGCGGGGAAAGCAAGAGGCATTAAGTGCATCGAACGCAATACCGCAGGTGGGCATTGGGTGATAAGGAATAGGAGTAGAATTAGACCATTCGACCAATCTTCTTATCCGCCAATCTTTTTCCCTCCAAACCCCATTCTCCTGCCTTCTCCCCATAACTTCTGATACCTGTATTAATCAAGAATCTTTCTGTCTACGTCTTTAAATATCCACTGACGTGACCTACACAGCCTGTTGTGGCAAATAACTCCACAAATTCATCACCTTCTGACCAAATACATTTCTGATCATCTTCAAAAGAGAACGTAGATTAATTCTGAGGAAATTATCTCTTGTCCGAGACGCTCCCACAGGTCGAAACATACTTTCCACATCCACTGGATCTAAACCATTCACATATCTGTATGTTTCAATGAGGTCCACCCTCATACTTCTAAACTCCGAGTGCAAGCCGGGAGCCGACGTACGCTCGCCATAGTTTAACTTATTGCTGGGATCATTCTTGTAAACCTCCTCTGGACCCTCTCCAGAGCTAGCACACCTTTCCTCTGATATGGTGCCCAGAATTGCTCACAATATTCCAAATGCGGACTTCCCAGCGCCTTGTATAGCCTCAACATTACATCCGTGTTTCTGTATACAAGTCCTCTTGAAATAATTGCAAGCAATGAGTTTGCTTCCATTAGACAATAGACAATAGAAAATAGGTGCAGGAGTAGGCCATTCGACCCTTCGAGCCAGCACTACCATTCCATGTGATCATGGCTGATCATTCTCACGGAAAATTTGGGAATCCTTAACCAGCACTCCCAAGTCCCTTTGCACTTCCGATTTATGGATTATTTCCCACTTAGACAATAGTCTACGCCATTATTCCTACTACCAAATACTCCGCACTTTGCTACACTATATTCCATCTGCCACTTCTCTACTTCTAACGGCTGCGGCTCGCTGGCAGTCTGTTCGTCTTTTTTCCTTTTTTTTGTTGTGTGTCGGTGTTGGGATGGTTTTTGTTTTTTGGCTGTGTATGTGCGGGGGGGGGGTGGGGTGGGGGTTGGTGGGCGAAACCTTTCCTTTTTAGGTCTCTTCCTCACGGCGCGGGGCGCGTCTCGGCCGCGGGCCTTCCATCGCCCGCGGGGCCTTCCATCGCCCGGTGCGGCTCGGCCGCTGGACTTTACACCGCTGGTGCGGCTCGGCCGCGGGACCTAACATCGCCCGGTGCGGCTCGGCCGCGGGACTTAGCAGCGCACGGTACGGCCGCGGGGCCTTCCATCGCCGGCTCGGCCGCGGGACTTTTCAGCACCCGGTACGGCTCGGCCGCGGGGCCTTCAATCGCCCGGCTCAGCCGCGGGACTTTTCAGCTCCCGGTGCGGCTCGGCCGCGGGGACTTCCATCCCCTTGCTGGGACTGTGTGGGTCGGTCGGGGACGAGCTGTCTGTCCGTGGGCGTGGGGAAGAGTGGAAGTTTTGTTGCCTCCATCACAGTGAGGGGGTGTTTGGAGTCACTGTGATGGATGTTTGTGTTGGGGTCATGTCATATCATATCATATCATATATATACAGCCGGAAACAGGCCTTTTCGGCCCACCAAGTCCGTGCCGCCCAGCGATCCCCGCACATTAACACTATCCTACACCCACTAGGGACAATTTTTTACATTTACCCAGCCAATTAACCTACATACCTGTACATCTTTGGAGTGTGGGAGGAAACCGAAGATCTCGGAGAAAACCCACGCAGGTCACGGGGAGAACGTACAAACTCCTTACAGTGCAGCACCCGTAGTCAGGATCGAACCTGAGTCTCCGGCGCTGCATTCGCTGTAAAGCCGCAACTCTACCGCTGCGCTACCGTGTGTGACTGCAATGTAATTTCGTTCGGTACCTCTGTACCGAATGACAAATAAAGCTCTGTATTCCCCCAACATGTCCAAGTCCTTCTGCAGAGTCCATGCTTTCTCTAAACTACCTGCCCTACCACTTCTTTTCGTAACTTCGGCAAACTTGCCCACAAAGCCTTCAATCCCCTCGTCCAAATCATAATATAAAACGTGGAGTAGCGGACAAACACCGATCCTTGAAGATCTTCACTAGTTACTGTTAGCCAACGAGAAAAAAAATCCCCCTTTATTGCCACTCTTTGTCTTCTGCCATCCAGCCAACCAGTTATCCATGCTGATGTTTGCCCTTTGTCACCGTTGGCTCTCATCTTCCTAAGCAGCCATCTTGTGACACCTGGTCAAAGGTTTTCTGAAAATCAAAGTTAACAACATCTACTGTCTCTCCGTTGGCTGTTTTGCTATTTACTTCTTCAAATAATTCCAGCAAATTTATCAAACACGACCTTCCATTCACAAAGCCATGCCTATTTCATCGTGCACTTATAAATACTCTGTCACATCATCCTGTATAACGGGTCCTAAAATCTTACCACCCACTCCACTGGTGTTGGAGGCAGATACAATAGTGACATTTAAGACAAGTTCAGATTTTCAGGTAATGAAGGGATATACATTGTGAGCAGGCAGGTAAGGTTGGTCGTCTCATGTTCGGCACAGCTATTATTAGCCGAAAGTCCTGCCGTGCCTTGTACTTCGTGTAGGAAAGAAATGCAGATGCTGGTTTAAATCGAAGGTAGGCACAAAATGCTGGTGTAACTCAACGAGACAGGCAGCATCTCTGGAGAGAAAGAATGGGTGAAGTTTCGGGTCGAGACCCTTTAGACTGATGTCAGAGAGGTCGACGGGAAAGTGATAGAATGTTGTTGGAGACAGTGAGACTGGTGGGAGAACTGGGAAGGAGGAGGGATGGAGAGAGAGGGGAAGCAATGGCTAATTGAAGTTAAATAAGTCAATGTTCATATCGCTGGTATGTTTGCTGCCCAAGCGAAGTATGAGGTGCTGTTCCTCCAATTTGCGCTGAGCCTCACTCTGACAACGGTGGATGCCCAGGACAGAAAGTTCAGATTGGGAATGGGGGAGCGGGGGTGAGTTAAAGTGCTGAGCAACCGGGAGATCAGGTAGGACTGTGTGGAGCTGTTCAGCGAAACGATCGTCGAGCTTGCGCTTGGTCTCGCCGATATCACTCCAGCAATAATATCCCACTGTATACCGTTACACCAGTACTACCCCACAGTGCGTCACTCCATCCGTACTATCCCACAGTATACCGTTACACCAGTACTACCCTACAGTGCGTCACTCCATCAGTACTATCCAACAGTATACCATTGCACCAGCACTACCCTACAGTGCGTCACTCCATCAGTGCTACCGCACAGTGTCACTCCATCAATTCCATCCCACATTATGTCACGACAACAGTACTACCGCACAATATGTCACCCGATCAGAACTACCCCAGAATGTGCCATTACTTCAACACTACCCTACGTTAGGTTACTCCATCAATACTACTTCACAGTCTGTCACTCCATCAGTACTACATGTTACTCCATTAGTCGTACCCAAGAGCGTGTCACTCTCATCAGTACAACCCCACAGTATGTCATTCCATCATTTCTTCCCGACGGTGTTTCACTCTGTCAGTACCACCTTAAGTATGTAATTTCATCAGTTCTACCCACAGTTTTTCACCCCTTCAATAATACCATCGAAAGTGTCACTATATCAGTACTACCCCAAAATATACCAGTCCTTCACTACTACCCCACAGGATGCTAATCCATAAGTATTATCGCACAGCGTGTCACTCCATCAGTACTACCAAATCGTCGGCTACTTCATCATTACTGCATCACAACGTGTCATTCATTCGGTACTATCCCATAGAATGCCATTGCATCAGTACAAGCAAATGGATAGTCATTCCATCAGTACTATCCCACTATCAGTACTATCCGATCAGTTCTCCCCCTCAATGTGTCACTCCATCAGAACTACACTATAATGTGTCATTACATCAGTCCTACCCCATTTAGTTTCACACCATTAATACTATCCGACAGTGTGCCACGACATCAGTACTACCATATCGCTTGTTCCTCCATCAGTACTACCGCGCACTGTGTCACTCTATCAGTAATACACCAAAATGTTTCACTCCATCAGTACCTGCCCACAGTTTGTCACTTCACTAGTACTACCCCAAAGTGTATTGGTCCATCTGTACTGCCCACATTGTGTCACTCCATTAATACTACCCTACTGGTCATCACTCCATCAATACAAGCCTACGGTGTGTTAGACGATCATTACTACAACACACTATGTCACTCCATCAGTACAACCCCGGAGCGTTTCACTTCATCGGTACTACCGCACGATATACCATTGCATCGATACACACCCACAGTTTTTCAACATCAATAGCACCTTGTGTATTATTCCATTAGTACTAACACACAGGGTGTCACTCTATCAGTACTATCCAACGGTGTGTCACTCCATCAGTACTACATAATGAGTCCTTCCATCAGTACTACCCCACAGTGCTTCAATCCACCAGTACTACTCTGGTATATGTCTATCCTACAGTACTACACCGCAGGGTGTCACAAAATCAGTACTATCCCACAGTATGCTATTGCATCAGTACTGCCACATAGTGCGCCATTCCATCAGTACTACCTCAAAGTGTATCACTCCACCAGCACTACCCACATTGTGCCACTGCATCAGTAATAAAATATAGTTTCTTACTCCATCTGTACTACCCTACACTGTGCCACTCCATCAGTGCCTCCCCATAGATCATCGCACCATCAGGAATATCACTCGGGCTATCATTGCATCAGTATGCGTGTCACTCCATCAGAACAATCCATTATCACTCCATCAGTACTACCACGCAGCGTGTCACTCCATCAGTATTCCCCACAGTATGTCACTCCATCAGCCCTATCTCACTGTGTCACTCCATCAGTAATTCCCCACAGTTTCACTTTATTAGTATTTCCCCACAATGTCTCACGCCATTAGCACTACCCGATGTTTATCATTCAATCAGGACTATCCCAGTGGGTCACTCCATAAGTGCTGCCACACATTGTGTCATTCCATCAGTATTACCAAACAGTGTATCACTGCATTAGTACTACACCACAGTTTGTCATCCCCATAGTACTACCGCTCAGTGTGTCACTCCGTCGGTGAAACCGCGCAGTGTCTCACTGCATCAATACAACTCCATGGTGTTGCACTCCATCAGCACTGCCCCCACATCATGTCACTCCAGTGCAACCCTAGAACGTGTCACTCCATCAGTACTCACAGCAGAATGTTCTTCCATCAGTACTCCCCAAAGTGTTTCACACCATCAGGACTACCTCAAATCTGCCATTCCATTCGCATTACCCCACACTGTGCTAACCCATCGCTGCGACTCCATAGTGTGTAATTCCATCACTATTTCACCACAGTTTTTCATCGCAACTGTACTACCGAAGAGCGTGTCAGTCCATCAGTATTACTGCGTCACTCCACAGAATGTGCTATTACATCCGTGCTACCCCACAGTGTGCCATTCCATCAATACACCTCCAAAGTACGTCATTACACCAGTACTACTCCACAGTGTTACACTCCATCAGTACAAAACTGGAGCGTGTTACTCCATCAGTACTACCCTACAATATGTTATTCCATCAGTACTACACCACAGTGATGCACTCCATCAGTAATGCCTTAAGCTTGTTATTCCATTATGTACAACCACACGGACTCATTCAATTAGTATTACCCAACAGTGTAACCCTCCATCTGTATTGCCCCACCGTCAGTCCTACTTCAGTGTGGAGGTCACAATGTGCAACCAGACAGTACCACCGAACATTGTGTCAATACTTCAGTACTCGCCCACTGTGCGCCATTCTGTCCATACCACCCCCAGTGTGTCATTCAATCAGCACTACACCGAAGTATGTCACTCCATCAGTACAACCGCGCAGTGTGTCACCATCAGTACTGCTCCACTGCGTGTCACTCCATCAGTTTTACCCCAAGGGGTGGGGTGATGGAGTGACAAATTGCGTGGTAGTACTGATGCAATGACATGAGTACTACCACACAGTTTGTCACTCCGTCAGTACTACTTCAGTGTGGAACTACATCAGTACGACCCCAGGGTGTCAGTCCATCAATTCTACGCCACAGTGTGCCAGTTCCTCAGTACTACCTCACAATGTATCACTCCATTAGTCTATCCCACAGTGTTTCATCCATCAATTCTTCCCCACAGTATGTCATGACAACAGAACTACCTCACAATTTGTCACTAAATCAGTATTATTTCACTGTGTGTCACTTCGTCAGTACTACTCCACAGTTTGTCATAACAACAGCACTACTCATTGTGTCACTCCATCAGTATTACCCGCAGTGAGTTACTACATCAGTAGAGGCCCATGGTGTATCACTCCATCAGAACTACTGCAAAGTGTGTCACTTCATCAGTACTACTGCAGTGTGTCACTCCATCTGTACCAACCCACAGTGTGTTAATCCACAAGAACTGCATCAACTGGTGTTACTCCATCAGTACTACAGTGTAGTGCTGAAGTGTTCAAAGTAGGAGGCCCTGTCATGATGCAGAAGCTGACTGAACTCTTCCAGTCCATGTGGAATGAAGCGAAGGTCCCACAACAGCTGAAAGATGCCAGCATAGTCCACATCTACAAGAGGAAAGGCAACCGCCAGTCTTGCGACAATCATCAAGGCATCTCCCTCCTGTCCATAGCTGGGAAGATCTTGGCTCGCATCCTGCTCAACCGTCTCATTCAACACCTTGAGCAGGGTCTCCTTCCAGAAAGCCAGTGTGGTTTCCGTGCTGGGCGTGGAACTGTCGACATGATATTTGCTGCACGCCAACTCCAGGAAAAATGCCAAGAGCAGCACAGCGACCTGTTCGTGATCTTCGTCGATCTGACAAAGGCCTTCGACACTGTCAGCAGAGATGGCTTGTGGATAATGCAGAAGTTTGGCCGTCCCAGCAAGTTCATCACGATTGTCCGGCAGTTCCATGACGGCATGATGGTGAAAGTGCGAGATGATGGAGACGAATGGGAAGCCTTTCCAGTGACAACAGGCATGAAGCAAGGTTTTGTTCTTGCCCCTACACTCTTCATCATGGTCTTCTCTGCCATGCTGACCGATGCCTTCCGTGACTGCCAGGATGGAATACACATCAGGTACAGGAACTGACAGCAGGCTGTTCAACCTCAGGCGCCTGCAAGCTGTTACAAACGTGAAGGAGACCATCATCAGAGATTTCTTGTTTGCTGATGACTGCGCCCTCAACGCCAGCACAGAGCAGAAAATGCAGCTTTAAATGGACTGCTTCTCACAGGCCTGCGACGACTTTGGTTTCTCCAATAGCACCAAAAAAGTCTGAAGTTATGTACCAGCCCGCGCCTGGAAAGCCCTACCAGGAACCACACATCACGGTGAAGGGGCAGAACCTACAGGCAGTCGACAGCTTTACCTATCTGGGTAGTACACTCTCGCGAGTGGTGAACATTGACGCTGAGGTCAACAACAGGATTGCCAAGGCCAGCGCTGCCTTTGGGCGACTCCGTGGGAATGTTTGGGAGCGGAGGGGACTCAGCCTTACCACCAAGCTGAAGGTCTACCGTGCAGTGGTACTCTATGCCAGTGAGACCTGGACTTGTCTGCAGCAGACATGCCAAACAGCTCAACCACATTCACTTGAGCTGCCTACGCAGACTCCTTCACATCAGGTGGCAGGACAAAATTCCCGACACAGAGGTCTTGGAACGGGTCGGAATCCCCAGCGTACACACCCTCCTACGGAAAGCCCAAGCCAGATGGGCAGGCCATGTCGTCAGAACGCCCGAGAGTCGACTGCCAAAACAACTTCTGTATGGAGAACTGCGTCAGGGCAAGCGCTCAGTAGGAGGACAGAAGAAACGGTTTACGGACTGCCTCAAAGTGTCCCTCAAAGACTTGGACATCAACCTCAGCACTTGGGAGTCTCTTGCTCTGGACCGTCCAACCTGGCGTAGCAAGCTCACCACAGGAGCCCGTGCAGCAGAGAACAGACGCACTGCAGAGGCCCAGAGGAAATGCACCGCGCGCAAGGCCCGGGCTACCTCCACTTCCACTGTAGCAGCCATCCACTTGTGTCCTACGTGTGGGCGTGCCTTCCGGGCCCGGATTGGCCTCATCAGTCACTTCAGGACCCACAGTCGCCAATCCTCCAACTGAAAGTGAAGTCATGGTCATCTTCGAACCCGAAGGACGAACAACAACAACAACACAGCGCATTGTGTCACTCCATCAGTACTACCCCCACATTGTGTCACTCCATCAGTACTACCCCCACATTGTGTCACTCCATCAGTACTACCCCCACATTGTGTCACTCCATCAGTGCACTGCACAGTGTGTCACTCCATCAGTACTACTGCGCAGTGTGTCACTTCATCAATACAACTCCAAAGTGTGTCACTCCATCTGTACCAACCCAGTGTGATAATCCACCATTACTACCATACATTTTGTCACTCCATCAGTTCCACTGCACAGTGTGTCACTCCATCAGTAATGCCCCACACCGTGTCACGTCGTCACTAAACCCACAGTATGCCATTACATCATTACAAACACACATGTTCACACCCTCAAACACAGTCAAACACGCACACACACATACACGCGCACGAAGACACACACAATCTCTCAAATGCAATCACAAACAATCAAATATACTCTCACACGTACACATGCATTCACACTAACAGATATTCACACGCACTAGCACTAAGAGACACGCACTTATCACACACTTACACACGAACACATTCTCTGCCAAAAACATCATATACTCTGCCACACACTCACGCACACA
>NC_135995.1:10361925-10369425 GCF_053455715.1 Rhinoraja longicauda
CGGGTCGCCCCTTCGTTCTCGGCGGCGCTCCTCGCTTTCCGACGGTCCACCTCGCTCTCTGCGGTTCCTCGCGGCTCCCACCTCGCTCCCGAGGCGCGGTTCTCATCGCCATCCGCGGTGGGCGAGCCGGGGCGACACGGGCCGACTGAAGGGCTTGGCCCCGCTCACCGGGAACACTCCCGGCCACACTGCGCTGCGCTGCTCGACGCGAACATCCAAGGATAAACTCAATCCCAAAATGTGCGCGTGTGCATGCGGGTAGAGTATGTAAGTGTGCCTATATTTGTGTGTGTGTGTGTGTGTGTGTGTCTGTGCGAGTGCGTGAGTGTGCGCGCGAGTGTGTGAGCATTAGTAAGTGTGGATGCAAGTGCGATTGAATGCATCTGTGTCTCTGAGTGGGAGAGTGCATGTGGGTTTGTGAAGGACAGTGTTTGCGTGTGTGCGTGTGTGTGGCTGTTTGTGAGAATGTGAGAGAATATGTGGGATGTGAATTTGTCAGAGTGTTTGCGTATGTAATTCTTTGATAGTGTGTGTGCGTGTGTGTGTGTGTGTGCGTGTGTGCGCGTGTGGGAGAGTATATGATGGTGTTGTCAGAGAATGTGTTCGTGTGTATGTGTGTGCGAATGAGTGCGTGTCTCTTCGTGCTAGTGCGTGTGAATATCTGTTAGTGTGAGTGCATGTGTACGTGTGATTGTATGTGAGAATGTGTGAGAGTATATTTGATTGTGATTGCATTTGAGAGATTGTGTGTGTCTTCGTGCGCGGGTATGTGTGTGTGCGTGTTTGACTGTGTTTGAGGGTGTGAACATGTGTGTTTGTAATGATGTAATGGCATACTGTGGGTTTTAGTGACGACGTGACATGCTGTGGGGCATTACTGATGGAGTGACGCACTGTGCAGTGGAACTGATGGAGTGACATAATGTATGGTAGTAATGGTGGATTAACACACTGTGGGTTGGTACAGATGAATTGACACACGTTGGAGTTGTATTGATGGAGTGACACACTGCGCAGTAGTACTGATGGAGTGACACACTGTGCAGTGCACTGATGGTGTGACACAATGTGGGGGTAGTACTGATGGAGTGACACAATGCGCTGTGTTGTTGTTGTTGTTCGTCCTTCGGGTTCGAAGATGACCATGACTTCACTTTCAGTTGGAGGACTGGTGACTGTGGGTCCTGAAGTGACTGGTGAGGCCAATCCGGGCCCGGAAGGCACGCCCACACGTAGGACACAAGTGGATGGGTGCTGCAGTGGGAGTGGAGGTAGCCCGGGCCTTGCGCGCGGTGCGTTTCCTCTGGGCCTCTGCAGTGCGTCTGTTCTCTGCTGCACGGGCTCCTGTGGTGAGCTTGCTACGCCAGGTTGGACGGTCCAGAGCAAGGGACTCCCAAGTGCTGAGGTTGATGTCCAAGTCTTTGAGGGACACTTTGAGGCAGTCCTTAAACCGTTTCTTCTGTCCTCCTACTGACCGCTTGCCCTGACACAGTTCTCCATACAGAAGTTGTTTTGGCAGTCGACTCTCGGGCGTTCTGACGACATGGCCTGCCCATCTGGCTTGGGCTTTCCGTAGGAGGGTGTGTACGCTGGGGATTCCGACCCGTTCCAAGACCTCTGTGTCGGGAATTTTGTCCTGCCACCTGATGTGAAGGAGTCTGCGTAGGCAGCTCAAGTGAATGTGGTTGAGCTGTTTGGCATGTCTGCTGCAGACAAGTCCAGGTCTCACTGGCATAGAGTACCACTGCACGGTAGACCTTCAGCTTGGTGGTAAGGCTGAGTCCCTTCCGCTCCCAAACATTCCCACGGAGTCGCCCAAAGGCAGCGCTGGCCTTGGCAATCGTGTTGTTGACCTCAGCGTCAATGTTCACCACTCGCGAGAGTGTACTACCCAGATAGGTAAAGCTGTCGACTGCCTGTAGGTTCTGCCCCTTCACCGTGATGTGTGGTTCCTGGTAGGGCTTTCCAGGAGCGGGCTGGTACATAACTTCAGACGTTTTGGTGCTAATGGAGAGACCAAAGTCGTCGCAGGCCTGTGAGAAGCAGTCCAGTTCATGCTGCATCTTCTGCTCCGTGCTGGCGTTGAGGGCGCAGTCATCAGCAAACAAGAAATCTCTGATGATGGTCTCCTTCACCTTTGTAACAGCTTGCAGGCGCCTGAGGTTGAACAGCCTGCTGTCAGTTCCTGTACCTGATGTGTATTCCATCCTGGCAGTCACGGAAGGCATCAGACAGCATGGCAGAGAAGGCCATGCTAAAGAGTGTAGGGGCAAGAACAAAACCTTGCTTCATGCCTGTTGTCACTGGAAAGGCTTCCCATTCGTCTCCATCATCTCGCACTTTCACCATCATGCCGTCATGGAACTGCCGGACAATCGTGATGAACTTGCTGGGACGGCCAAACTTCTGCATTATCCACAAGCCATCTCTGCTGACAGTGTCGAAGGCCTTTGTCAGATCGACGAAGATCACGAACAGGTCGCTGAGCTGCTCTTGGCATTTTTCCTGGAGTTGGCGTGCAGCAAATATCATGTCGACAGTTCCACGCCCAGCACGGAAACCACACTGGCTTTCTGGAAGGAGACCCTGCTCAAGGTGTTGAATGAGACGGTTGAGCAGGATACGAGCCAAGATCTTCTCTGCTGTGGACCGGAGGGCGATGCCTCAATGATTGTCGCAAGACTGGCGGTTGCCTTTCCTCTTGTAGATGTGGACTATGCTGGCATCTTTCAGCTGTTGTGGGACCTTCCCTTCATTCCACATGGACTGGATGAGTTCAGTCAGCTTCTGCATCATGACAGGGCCTCCTACTTTGAACACTTCAGCACTACACTGTAGTACTGATGGAGTAACACCAGTTGATGCAGTTCTTGTGGATTGACACACTGTGGGTTGGTACAGATGGAGTGACACACTGCAGCAGTACTGATGAAGTGACACACTTTGCAGTAGTTCTGATGGAGTGATACACCGTGGGCCTCTACTGATGTAGTGACACACTGCGGGTAATACTGATGGAGTGACACAATGAGTAGTACTGCTGTTATGACAAACTGTGAAGTAGTACTGACGAAGTGACACACAGTGGAATAATACTGTTTTAGTGACAAATTGTGAGGTAGTTCTGTTGTAATGACATACTGTGGGGAAGAATTGATGGATGAAACACTGTGGGATAGACTAACGGAGTGATACATTGTGAGGTAGTACTGAGTAACTGGCACACTGTTGTCGTAGAATTGATGGACTGACACCCTGGGATCGTACTGATGTAGTTCCACACTGAAGTAGTACTGACGGAGTGACAAACTGTGTGGTAGTACTCATGTCATTGCATCAGTACTACCACGCAGTTTGTCACTCCATCACCCCACCCCTTGGGGTAAAACTGATGGAGTGACACGCTGTGGAGCAGTACTGATGTAGTGATACACTGCGCGGTTGTACTGATGGAGTGACATACTTCGGTGTAGTGCTGATTGAATGACACACTGGGGGCGGTATGGACAGAATGGCGCACAGTGGGCGAGTACTGGAGTATTGACACAATGTTCGGTGGTACTGTCGGGTTGCACATTGTGACTTCCACACTGAAGTAGGACTGATGATGGGGCAGTACAGATGGAGGGTAACATTGTTGGGTAATACTAATTGAATGAGTCCGTGTGGTCGTACATAATGGAATAACAAGCTTAAGGCAGTACTGATGGAGTGCATCACTGTGGTGTAGTACTGATGGAATAACATGTTGTAGGGTAGTACTGATGGAGTGACACGCTCCAGTGTTGTACTGATGGAGTGTAACACTGTGGAGTAGTACTGGTGTAATGACGTACTGTGGAGGTGTATTGATGGAATGACACACTGTGGGGTAGCACGGATGTAATAGCACATTCTGTTGGAGTGACGCAGTAATACTGACGGACTGACACGCTCTGCGGTAGTACTGTTGCGATGAAAAACTGTGGTGAAATAGTGATGGAATTACAAGCTATGGAGTCGCAGCGATGGGTTAGCACAGTGTGGGGTAATGCGAATGGAATGGCAGATTTGAGGTAGTCCTGATGGTGTGAAACACTTTGGGGAGTACTGATGGAAGAACATTCTGCTGTGAGTACTGATGGAGTGACACGTTCTAGGGTTGCACTGGAGTGACATGATGTGGGGGCAGTGCTGATGGACTGTAACACCATGGAGTTGTATTGATGCAGTGAGACACTGTGTGGTTTCACCGACGGAGTGACACACTGAGCGGTAGTACTATTGTGATGACAAACTGTGGTGTAGTACTAATGCAGTGATACACTGTTTGGTAATACTGATGGAATGACACAATGTGTGGCAGCACTTATGGAGTGACCCACTGGGATAGTCCTGATTGAATGATAAACATCGGGTAGTACTAATGGAGTGAGACATGGTGGAGAAATACTAATAAAGTGAAACTGTGGGGAATTACTGATGGAGTGACACAGTGAGACAGGGCTGATGGAGTGACACACTGTGGGGAATACTGATGGAGTGACACGCCGCGTGGTAGTACTGATGGAGTGATAATGGATTGTTCTGATGGAGTGACACGCGTACTGATGCAATGATAGCCCGAGTGATATTCCTGATGGTGCGATGATCTATGGGGAGGCACTGATGGAGTGGCACAGTGTAGGGTAGTACAGATGGAGTAACAAACGATATTTTATTACTGATGCAGTGGCACACTGTGGGTAGTGCTGGTGGAGTGATACACTTTGAGGTAGTACTGTTGGAATGGCACTCTTTGTGGCAGTACTGACGCAATAGCATATTGTGGAATAGTACTGATTGTGTGACACCCTGCGGTGTAGTTGGATAGACATATACCAGAGTAATACTGGTGGATTGAAGCACTGTGGGGTAGTACTGATGGAAGGACTCATTGTGTAGTACTGATGGAGTGACACAACGTTGAATAGTACTGATAGAGTGACACCCTGTGTGGTAGTACTAATGGAATAATACACAAGGTGGTACTGATGTTGCAAAACACTGTGGGTGTGTATTGATGGAATGGTATATAGTGCGGTAGTACCAATGAAGTGACACGCTCTGGGGTTGTACTAATGGAGTGACATAGTGTGTTGTAGTAATGATCGTCTAACACACTGTAGGCTTGTATTGATGGAGTGATCACCAGTGGGATAGTATTGATGGAGTAACACAATGTGGGCAGTGCAGATGGAGCAATACACTTTGCGGTAGTACTAGTGAAGTGACAAACTGTGGGCAGGAACTGATGGAGTGGAACATTTTGGTGTATTACTGATAGAGTGACACAGTGTGCGGTAGTACTGATGGAGGAACAAACGATATGATCGTCCTGATGTCGTGGCACACTGTCGGGTAGTATTAATGGTGTGAAACTAAATGGGGCAGCACTGATGTAATGACACATTATAGTGTAGTTCTGATGGAGTGACACATTGAGGGGAAGAACTGATCGAATGACGCACTGTGGGATAGTACTGATGGAATGACTATCCATTTGCTTGTACTGATGCAATGGCATTCTATGGGATAGTACCGAATGGATGACACGTTGTGATGCAGTAATGATGAAGTAGCCGACGATTTGGTAGTACTGATGGAGTGACACGCTGTGCGATAATACTTATGGATTAGCATCCTGTGGGGTAGTAGTGAAGGACTGGTATATTTTGGGGTAGTACTGATATAGTGACACATTCGATGGTATTATTGAGGGGGTGAAAAACTGTGGGTAGAACTGATGAATTTACATACTGAAGGTGGTACTGATAGAGTGAAACACGGTCGGGAAGAAATGATGGAATGACATACTGTGGGGTTGTACTGATGAGAGTGGCACGATCTTGGGTACGACAAATGGAGTAACATGTAGGACTGATGGAGTGACAGACTGTGAAGTAGTATTGATGGAGTAACCTAACGTAGGGTAGTGTTGAAGTAATGGCACATTCTGTGGTAGTTCTGATGGGGTGACATATTGTGCGGTAGTACTGTTGTTGTGACATAATGTGGGTTGGAATTGATGGAGTGACACTGTGCGGTAGCACTGATGGAGTGACGCACTGTAGGGTAGTGCTGGTGCAATGGTATACTGTTGGATAGTACTGATGGAGTGACGCACTGTAGGGTAGTACTGGTGTAACGGTATACTGCGGGATAGTACTGATGGAGTGACATCGGAGAGACCAAGCGCAAGCTCGACGATCGTTTCACTGAACAGCTCCACACAGTCGTACCTGATCTCCCGGTTACTCAGCACTTTAACTCACCCCCGCTCCCCCATTCCCAATCTGAAATTTCTGTCCTTGGCATCCTCCATTGTCAGAGTGAGGCCCAGCGCAAATTGGAGGAACAGCACCTCATACTTCGCTTGGGCAGCAAACACACCAACGATATGAACATTGATTTCTCTAACTTCAATTAGCCCTTGCTTTCCCTCTCTCTCCATCCCTCCTCCTTCCCAGTTCTCCCACCAGTCTCACTGTCTCCAACAACATTCTATCTCTTTCCCGCCGACCTCTCCGACATCAGTCTAAAGAAGGGTCTCGACCCGAAACGTCACCCATTCTTTCTCTCCAGAGATGCTGCCTGTCTCGTTGAGTTACACCAGCATTTTGTATCTACCTTCCATTTAAACCAGCATCTGCATTTCTTTCCTACACGAAGTACAAGGCACGGCAGGACTTTCGGCTAATAATAGCTGTGCCGAACATGAGACGACCACCCTTACCTGCCTGCTCACAATGCATATCCCTTCGTTACCTGAAAATCTGAACTTGTCTTAAATGTCAGTATTGTATCTGCCTCCAACACCAGTGGAGTGGGTGGTAAGATTTTAGGACCCGTTATACAGGATGATGTGACAGAGTATTTATAAGTGCACGATGAAATAGGCATAAGTTGGCATGGCTTTGTGAAGGGAAGGTCGTGTTTGATAAATTTGCTGGAATTATTTGAAGAAGTAAATAGCAAAACATCCAACGGAGAGACAGTAGATGTTGTTAACTTTGATTTTCAGAAAGCCTTTGACCAGGTGTCACAAGATGGCTGCTTAGGAAGATGAGAGCCAATGGTGACAAAGGGCAAACATCAGCATGGATAACTGGCTGGCTGGATGGCAGAAGACAAAGAGTGGCAATAAAGAGGGATTTTTTTCTCGTTGGCTAACAGTAACTAGTGAAGATCTTCAAGGATCGGTGTTTGTCCGCTACTCCACGTTTTTTATTATGATTTGGACGAGGGGATTGAAGGCTTTGTGGCCAGGTTTTCAGATGTTACGAAAAAAGGTGGAAAGGCAGGTAGTTTAGAGAAAGCAGGGACTCTGCAGAAGGACTAGGACATGTTGGGGGAATGGGTAGAGAAGTGGCAGATGGAATATAGTGTAGCAAAGTGCGGAGTACTGCATTTTGGTAGTAGGAATAATGGTGTAGACTATTGTCTAAGCTGATCCTGAGTCTGGAGGTGCGGGCGTAGAAG
>NC_135995.1:10374468-10445782 GCF_053455715.1 Rhinoraja longicauda
AGAAATCTTAAAGCGAAACAATCGCAAACGGATGGGCCCACGCCCACACCTGAGCCCACCCAAAGGGTGCCTGTTGGGCCCGGAGAGGTCCAGGGGGCACCTGGCGGGGCTCAGCAAGGAGCTGAGGAGGTACGGGAGGGGGCGGGGGAGTTCCTGTTGGGATCTGCGGTGGCTGATCAAAGGGATGAAAGAGAGGAAGCTGGCAGTGTGGAGGTGGAGGACTCCTCCTTTATGGAGGTCACCGAACCACCGCCCGCCGTGGGGGTAAAGAGGAGGCGTGCGTCTGGTGAGGAAGAGGATGGCCCTGGGCATAAGGCCAGGGGGCTGCCTGCCCCGAGACCCTCCACTCCGGTAGAGGATGGTGATCCACGACTAGTGTCCTCTAGGCCGGGGGTTGCCCTTTCGTCCCAGGGGCCTTCAGAGGGTGATATCTCACAAGATGTTGGGGTTGGCTGCCCTGGGAATGTGTCCCCTGGGAGGGAGGACGAGCAGGGACAAACCGAAGGGGGGGTCTCGGTTGTAGGGGTGGTTTCCCAGCCTATGCTCCTCATTAGAACTATGAGAGTAACTGAGGGGTGTGCTGCCCCACAGACTGAGGAAGTAGGGGAGAGTCCAGAAACACTGGCTCCTTCAGTGGGCCCCAGTGAGGGTACTCCCCTGGTGGTGGAGGATGGAGACTCTCTGGGTGATGCTGGGGGAGTGGGTTCCCTGGATGCGGAGGGGGACGGGGCTGTTGCGGGTCGTGTCTCTCAGTCAGATTCCGGGGGTGAAGGTGGACCGCGGGCCCTGGGGGCGCCCTGTTTTTGTTCTTCCCCAGGCCCAGTTGTAGAGGGCAGGGAGAGTGTGCAGGAGCCTGGCCATACACTGGCCGGCTCATCGCTGTTGGAGGTGTCAGGACTCTCCCTCGACATTGATCCCGGGGGTGGGATCATGCCGGAGGGGGGGGGAGGGTGTTGGAGCCAGCTTACACAGTGAAGAGAGCGAGCTGGCAGCCAGTGGCAGTCTGCCAAATCTGGGCCATGACCTTGAGTGCAGGGAGGAGGAAGATGTTGCTTCAGGTGTCAGTGGGTTGGCAGAATGCCAGGACTCCAGTGCTGTGGCTCGAGCGGCCGGCATCATTGAGATTCGAGAGTTTTTGCATGAACATCAGCACAGTAGGAGCAAAGTCCGGCTAGCTACCGAACGGTGGCCAGACCTGGGGGGAACTATCCGGACACTTAGTGCTATCCTTAACAGTAGGGATAATGCTCTAGGTGCTTGTGATAAGCGTCAATTCGGGGAGTTTTTGAAGCTCCTAAAAGAGCGGGGCTTCACTCCCACAAGGAGCTTGAGGAATAAGTCTAGTGAGCGTTCAAGTTCACAGTAGTTAGCCTAAATATAAACGGTGGAAGGGGGGACCTTCGTAGGTTTCTCCATCTATCGGTCCTCAGAGAGGGGAAGTATGCAGGGAGCTTTCTACAAGAGACGCACACTGTTGTTAGTGATGAGCCCACCTGGGTCCTGGAGTGGGAGGGGGGGGGGTCTACATGAGCCACCTCAGTACAAAGTCAAGTGGGGTGGCTTTCCTGTTGGCCCCGACTTTCCAGCCAGAGATTGTGAAGGTGCAGGAAGTTGTGCCAGGCCGTTTGCTCTATCTGGCCGTGATCCTGGATGGCGTGCCGTTACATTTCATTAACGTGTACGCCCCCAGCACCGGCACGATGCAGGCGCGTTTACTTCAGGAGGTGACTGCTCTGCTGAGCACCATTGATTGCGGGGAGTGTGTCTTCCTTGGGGGGGATTTCAATTGTACCCTTGAGACGCGAGATCGCTCTGGTATTCAGTGTGCCCCTGCAGTGGCGAAGAAGTTGAGAGGTGTGATTGAATCTTTCGAGCTGGTTGATGCGTGGCGGAATCTCCACCCTGATTCCAACGCGTTTTCGCGGAGGTCTGAGGGGGGTGGTTCCCGTATCGACCGTGTGTACATCTGCAGAGCGTATGTCTCCCGGGTCTCGGCGGCCTCTATGCGGACGGTGCCATGTTCGGACCACTGCCTGGTGCGAGTGGATTTTATTCCAGCGCGCACACGGGCTGGGTCCGCGTACTGGCACTTTAATAACCAGCTGCTGGAGGATCGCCGATTCCGGGAGTCTTTCAGGCGGTTCTGGGTGAAGTGGAGAGAGAGGCAGAGGGGCTTCCCTTCCCTTAAGCAGTGGTGGGATGTGGGGAAAGCTTACATCCGTCTTTTCTGTCAGGACTACACGGGAGGGTCGACCAGAAGGCGGGACGCGGCGGTCGAGCGACTCGAGAAGGAGTTACTCGACGCAGAGTCTCGCTTGGGTCGGGTCGGTGAGGACTCCTGTGAGTGGGGAGAGTTTCAGGAGAGGAAGGAAGCGCTGAGGGACCTGCAGCTTGAGTGGTCCCGAGGTGCTTATGTGAGGTCGCGAGTCCAGATGCTGCACGATCTGGACCGGGCTTCACCTTTCTTTCTCTCTCTGGAGAAAGGGCGAGGAGCCCGCAAACAGCTCGTCGAGCTGCTCGCGGACGATGGCTCCTCGGTCACAGACCCAGAGGGGATTAGTGCGTTAGTTCGGTCCTTTTATGGAACGCTGTTCTCTGCGGATGGTGTCAGCGGAGAGGCTCAGCAGGTCCTGTGGGAGGGGCTACCGACTATACATAGAGGGGTGGTTGAACAGCTTGATGACCCCTTATCATTGGAGGAGGTGACTGGTGCCCTGCACCAGCTCAGAAGGGGTAAGTCCCCTGGGCTGGATGGGCTGACGGTTGAGTTTGTTATAGCCTTCTGGGATGTCCTGGGGGGTGATTACATGAAGGTTCTGGGGGAGAGCCTGGCGACCGGGGAGATGCCCCTCTCGTGGCGCAGGGCAGCGGTTGTCCTGCTACCCAAGAAGGGCGAAATCCGCCTGTTGAAGAACTGGCGCCCGGTCTCTCTCCTCTGTACAGAGTATAAAGTTTTTGCACGGGCGATGGCAAATCGCCTGGGCTCCGTACTATCCCAAATGATCCACCCTGACCAGTCCTATACAGTCCCTGGTCGGTCCATCCAAGATAACATCCATTTGGTTAGGGACCTGATCCATCTGGCCCAGGGCACTGGTCAGTCAGCTGCCTTTCTATCCCTGGATCAGGAGAAGGCTTTTGACAGGGTGGACCATGATTACCTCTTCGGGACACTGCAAGCGATCGGTTTGGGACCGCATTTTGTGGCCCGGGTCCGGCTTTTGTACACCGCAGCAGAGTGTCTCGTGAAGGTTAACAGTGCATTGTTGGCTCCCATTCGCTTTGGGAGGGGGGGTACGCCAGGGGTGCCCCATGTCTGGGCAGTTGTACTCGGTCTGTGTGGAGCCATTCCTGTGTCTTCTTAGGAGGCGGTTGGCAGGCCTGGTTCTACCAGGACTGGGGGTGGAGGTGGTTCTCTCGGCCTATGCCGATGACATTCTCCTTACGTTTACTGATCCTGTTGACCTGCGGAGGATGCGCGAATGCCAGCAGGTGTTCTCAGCTGCTTCGTCCGCTAGGATCAACTGGAGTAAGTGCTCCGGACTTCTAGTGGGCCAGTGGCAGGTGGACTCCCTGCCGGAAGAGATGAAGAATTATGCGTGGAGTACCACGCACCTCCTCTACCTGGGGATCTACCCGAGTCCCACTGAAGATGCTTGGCCGGCGAACTGGCAGGAGCTAGAGACGAAAGTCGTCGCCCGGCTGGGACGCTGGTCAGGCTTGCTTAGGGTTATTTCTTTCCAGGGTAGGGTGCTGGTCATAAACCAGCTGGTGGCCTCAATGTTATGGTACCGGCTGGCCACTCTTGTCCCGCCCTCTACCTTTGTAAATGCTGTACAGAAGAGGTTAGTGGATTTCTTTTGGGGAGGGAGGAAACACTGGGTCTCAGCCGCAGTCCTGAGTCTCCCGCTAGAGGAGGGTGGCCAGTCCTTGGTATGCGTGCGTACCCAGGTGGCGGCTCTCCGTCTCAGGACTCTGCGGAGGTACGTGTACGCGGAGCACCCTCCCAGGTGGCACGCTCTGGCCACGTATTTTTTCCGCCAGGGCCAGTGCCTAAGGGGGTTTGGCGGCTCCCGGTGGCGGGCATCAGCCGACCCGCCACGCGGGACATGCCAAGCTTTTACCGCGATGTGTTGAGAGTGAGGAATTTGGTCATCTTCAGTCAGCGCGTTGCTCCTCAGGGGGAGGGGGGTGTTGTGGCTGTGGTGGGGGCCGGTCCTCACGCTGTCGCGGTGGGTGTTGGGGAGAGGCGTGAGCTTGGAGTGATTCCGGCCGAGCTTACCCCCGCTCCGCCGGAACTGCTCATCGGGCCCAGGCTCCGGAATATTTCCCGGGAGCCAGCCCCACACAACTTGAGCCGCCTCTCCCAGATGCCCAGCGTGCCGTTCCGTGATGCAGGCAGACGTTTACTGTATAGGATGCTCCTGCACACTCTGCACCTCCTCGCCTTCGTCTTCCGTCCGGATACGCCGTGGCGATCCGTGTTACCACCTGATGGCGGGGATGGTCCCCAGTGGAGGTCTCTCTACAAGGGTGTCCTCTCCCTTTACATCGGGGACCTGGGGTGGAGAGTGTTGCACAGAGCCGTTGTGTGTAATAAATTTTTGAGCCGGTTCACGGACTCGCCGGCCGCCTGTATTTTCTGCGGCGAGGAAGAGTCCGTGTTCCACATGTACATGGAGTGTGTGAGGTTGCTGCCCCTGTATGAGTATCTAAAGGGGTTGCTCCTCAAGTTTTGGCTGCATTTCAGTCCTACGATCCTGGTGTTTGGGCTCGGGGCTGGGATTGGGGAGGGCCGGTCAGGAGGGTGGGATTTCCCTGTCGGTTTGCTCCTGGGCCTGGCCAAGATGGCCATTCGTGGGTCCAGGCAGCGGGCGGTCGATAGTCTTGCCAGAGTCGGCTGCCTCCCCCTCATCCGGGCTTACGTCCGTGCGCGCGTGTCCCTAGAGAGAGAACACGAGGTGACCACGGGGACGCTGGAGGCCTTCCGTGAACGCTGGTCACCGCGGGGGTTGAGAGCATTGTAAATAATGAAGGCAATGTTGTATTATAATGATTACCTGATGATTTGTAACCTCTGATTGTGGTTTTGATGTGATGTATCATGTGATTGTGCTGAATAAAGTCTTTGAAAAAAAAAAAAAGAGAGAGGGGAGAGAGGGAGGGAGGGGGAGAGGGAGGGAGGGGGAGAGGGAGGGAGGGGGAGAGGGGGAGAGGGAGGGAGGGGGGGAGGGAGGGAGGGGGAGGGAGGGGGGGAGGGAGGGGGGAGGCAGGGGAGGGGGGGGAGGCAGGGAGGGGGGGGAGGGAGGGGGGAGGGAGGGAGGGGGGGAGGGAGGGAGGAGGAGAGAGAGAGAGAGAGAGAGAGAGAGAGAGAGAGAGAGAGAGAGAGAGAGAGAGAGAGAGAGAGAGAGAGACACTCCCACCCTACCTCTGACCGGTCCCCAGTGCGGAGGGGGGAGGGTGAGAATGAGGGGGTAGAAACTGAAATAAACACTTCAATGATCAGGGACTGTCATTAAAAATGATCAATATATATGACAGGTAATTGGGTGACGGGGCTGGGGTGAATGTGAGCGGCTGGGGGTCCCGGAGCGGGGCCGGCGATGGGATCATCCGCCCGGGACTGACAGCTGGAAGATGCGGCGGTGAATGTGAGGAGCCGGAGCCCGGAGCGGAGAGACTGCGGCCGCCCTCTGGGATGCGCTCAGGGCGCGGGTTTATTAATGAGCCGCAGCGCTGAGGTGAGCGGATATTTCACCGCGCTCTTCACCTGCTCCCTGAACTTGGACTGGGTCACCGCGTAAATAAATGTGTTGGTGCAGCAGCTGAGATTCCTCAGCAAAAACCCGACGTAGTTAAAGATATATTGGGAATCATTCCCATCATTCCCAGTCCCTGTGATCTGATAATAGACGAAGTTTACAACCGTCGTCAGCCACAGGAGGATGAAGCTGCCGGAGATGGTGAATAGTAAAACCACAGACATCCTCCTGTTCTCCATCTCCGGGTCACTGCGCTTCTCCCCCTTGCTCTGACCCCTCAGCCCCTGACGGACCCGACTGGCCACTAAAATGTGCCGGACTGTCAGAGCGTTGAGCAGCAGGATCGCAGCGAAAGGGAGGAGCGGAGTTAAAACCGTGTCGAACCAGTCAAATGCCACCCACCCGGGGTCAGTGTAATAACTGTCCACCGTGTCACAGCCCCACGGGACATTGTCGATGGTTCTCCGGGGTTCCAGTGTGAAGTAGCTGGGAACGTTTTTCAGACACAGCAGAACGCCGGCTGTTGCGAGAACCGCAGCCACAGTTTTCCCGGTGCAATATTTAGTTTTCAGCTTCTGGCAACAAATGGCGACAAAGCGATCAAAGGTGAAAGTGACGGTGAACCAGACAGAACAGTCTGAAGCTGCAGTCCTCAGTACAAGGTTAACAGTGCACACAGGGGCGATGGACAGGGAACTCCAATTAAAGTAATGGTATCGGATCTGATCCAAAATGACCTCGGTAATCAGGGTGAGTAGATCGGCCGCTGCCATGGCCACCAGGTAGCGAGTGGTGCAGGTGGAGAGGCCGCACTTTCCCCGGGACAGGATCACAATCGCCACTAAATTCACTGCGGAAAGAGAAGGGGAGCGGACACTGGGCATTACTGAACACGGTCTCCGGGGCTGAACACCGGCTCTACTTTCAGCTGGAGATCAGGAGTGTTGGAGTCGGTGCGCGGCTGCAGGTTTAACAATGTCAGACCCGGCTCCGACTGTGCCCGACCTGCCTGCTTCAGGGGAGAGGAGATAAGGCGACGGGCGGGGTAAAGGGCGGGGAGGGAACGAGCAGCCGCCCGCTACAATAGGCGGAATGGTCCTGTCTACAGTTAACGCTGTTCACAGTCTCTGATGGGGCCGGTTTCACAGACTTAACCGTGACCGGCCGCGTTTAACCAGGGCTCTGGGAACTCGGCATCTGATGGGGACGAGGAGGGTTCCAGAAGGAAATCAGGCACAACTTAGGATCCGGCAGCAGAGTGGCTCCGTTAATGGATTCATTCCTCAGTTCGGTAACAACACACGCCGGTATATCCGCGGCCATTGGTTCAGGAGATCGATCCAATTATTGACCAACAGGCGGTGGAATCCGACTGTGACAGACTCCACAGTGAGACGTGTCCACGGGAGCGGGTGTTCACTCTGATCAATAACTCAGACACAGTGAACTTCACAATGTAAACCCCTTCCCAGTCACACCGTCCCGGAGAGCTGCCTGTCCCGAGCACTGGGACAACTCTGGACAAGGTCCCATTGAAGGCAAGAACAACATTCTAGTGGGTCCCGGCAGTGGGAGAAAAAGAGGGGTAGTTTCGGCTGTCTGAAAATGAGAAAAATCACAGCGTTAATTCAAAGATATTTCAATGAGAGGATATACTTGATATACTTCACATATTCTTGCACAACGATCATCAGTTGGGAATATTGTAACACGATCAGAATCATGTCAACACCGGTTATCAGACGGAGTTATAAAACTTGAATTGTTCTGCTCACTTACCAGGTACTCCAACGGCAGCAATGATCACGTACAAGATTTTCTCCACGGCGTAATATTCCTTGAGCTTTTCCCACATGTTCTCTGCCCAGCGACGTGTCCCCGTGAACTACCGGTAATCTCTCGGAATGAAATGCCGGTGCAGAACATTCCCGGAGATTTTATACCATTTTCCGTCTCCACCGGGACACTGAAGTTTCAACAGATTTAAAAAAATAGAGATTTGGAAATGACTCGCAAACAGATGACATCAGCCAAGTGAAATCTCTGCTGAGACAGGTCGTGATTTATTCAGGGAATTGATTGAGAAACTCCAAAGATGGGAATTGTGGCGATACTGAGGGATGGAAATAGGGAGCGGCATTGTTCCAGCAATGGGAATATTGTTTCAAACTCCATCGGATCCAACTCTCCACCACATGTTGTTTATCTGATTTCCTTCACTCAGCAAGGCAATCCCAAATTCTAGGGACCGTTTCAAGGCTTCTGGTGCCCAGTTTGAAGGTGGACTGGACAACCTTTGTCCCTTCCAGGTGAGACAGATGTTCACCTGCACCACCTCTAATCTCATCTACTGCATGTGGTGTTCCAGATATGGCCTCCTTTACATCGGCGTGGTGAAATGGAGACACGGCGACCGTTTTTTGTCGAACACTCACTCACGTTCTGCAAAGGCTTGCCGTATCTCCCCGTTGCAAGCCATTGTAACTCCCCCTCGCACACTGACCATTCTGTCCTGGGCCTCCACCAGCGCCAGAGAGGTTACATTAAAACAGAAAGAACGCCACTTCATAGTCCGCTTGGGAACCTTGCAACCTAATGGTATGAACATTAGCAAATGCCAGGTAACTAACGTGCAACTTCCCGCTTTTCCCTCGCTCTTTCTCTTGCTTCACGCGGACTCGCACCTGTTCATCCACCTCCACCTCCACCTTCAACCGATATTCCCTCATCTCTCTTTATAATTCCATCCTGCTCAATATTTATCTCGCAACTTTTATCTTTTAACCTCTGGTCTCAACCACCTAACTATGAAAACGGTATTCACCCAGTCATCATTCAACTCGCTTTGTCCTGCTGTTCCAGCCTTCTCCACCTTCCCACCAGAATCAGTCTGAAGAAGGGTCTCGAACCGAACATCACCCATCCATGTCCTTAGCAGGCTTAGCTAGTTCGGCGTGCCCTCTACAACTCTCACCAACTTCGACAGATGCAGCATAGAAAGTATTTTATCAAGATGCATCACAGCTTGGTTTAGGAACAGCTCCATACAAGAACGCAAGAAATTGCTGCGAATTGTCCAGACCATCACACAAACCAACCTCCCATATATTGACTCAATTTATAAACCACGCTGCCTCGGCAAGGCCAGCAGCATAATCAAGGACGAGTCGCACCATTGCCACTCCCGCTTCTCCTCTGTCCCATCAGGCAAAATGTATAGAAGTGTGAAAATGCACACCTCCAGTTTCAGGGACAGTGTCTTCCCAGCTGTTATCAGGCAACGGAATCATCCCACCACAACCAGATCTACCTCTTTGTTGATCCTCGGACTATCCTCGATCGGATTTTGCAGGCTTTACCTCGCACTGAACGTTATCCCCTTATCATGTATCTATACTCTGTAAATGGCTCGACTGTAATGATGTATTTTGTTTCCACTGACTGGGTAGCACGCAACAAAAGCTTTTCACGGTACCTCGGTACACGTGACTGAAGTGAACTGACATACTCAACTAGATTTCTCCAGAGGTGTAGCCTGACTCGCATTGGATATTGAATGTGTTTGAGTGTGAGTGTGCGAGTCCCTGCAAGAGTGTGCTAGCACGTGTGTGCGAGTGTGAATGTGTGAGATTGTGCACATGAGTCGGTGTGTGTGCGTATGCGTTAGTGTATGCGGTTGCAGGAATTTCAGTGATTCAGTGATACCTTATTATCACGTACCCAGGTAGAGTGAAATGCTTAGTGTGAGAGAGCGGTAGAGTATGTAAGAGTGCCTATTTGTGTGTGTGTGTGTGTGTGTCTGTCTGTGCGAGTGCGTGAGTGTGCGTGTGAGTGTGTGAGCATTAGTAAGTGTGGATGCAAGTGCGATTGAATGTGTCTGTGTCTCTGAGTGGGAGAGTGCATGTGGGTTTGTGAAGGACAGTGTTTGCGTCTGTGCGTGTGTTTGGCTGTTTGTGAGAATGTGAGAGAATATATGGGATGTGAGTTTGCCAGAATGTTTGAGTATGTAATTCTTTGATAGTGTGTGTGTGTGTGTGTGTGTGCGTGTGTGGGAAATTATATGATGGTGTTGTCAGAGAATGTGTTCGTGTGTAAGCGTGTGCGAGTGAGTGCGTGTCTCTTCGTGTTATTGCGTGTGAATATCTGTTAGTGTGAGTGCATGTGTACGTGTGATTGTATGTGAGAATGTGTGAGAGTATATTTGATTGTTTGTGATTGCATTTGAGAGATTGTATGTGTCTTCGTGCGCGGGTATGTGTGTGTGTGCGTGTTTGACTGTGTTTGAGGCTGTGAACATGTGTGTTTGTAATGATGTAATGGCATACTGTGGGTTTTAGTGACGACGTGCCACGCTGTGGGGCATTACTGATGGAGTGACACACTGTGCGGTGGAACTGACGGAGTGACACAATGTATGGTAGTAATGGTGGATTAACACACTGTGGGTTGGTACAGATGGAGTGACACACTTTGGACTTGTATTGATGAAATGACACAGTGCGCAGTAGTACTGATGGAGTGACACACTGTGCAGTGCACTGATGGAGTGACACAATGTGGGGGTAGTACTGATGGAGTGACACAATGTGGGGGTAGTACTGATGGAGTGACACAATGCGCTGTGTTGTTGTTGTTGTTGTTCGTCCTTCGGGTTCGAAGATGACCATGACTTCACTTTCAGTTGGAGGATTGGTGACTGTGGGTCTTGAAGTGACTGGTGAGGCCAATCCGGGCCCGGAAGGCACGCCCACACGTAGGACACAAGTGGATGGCTGCTACAGTGGAAGTGGAGGTAGCCCGGACCTTGCGCGCGGTGCATTTCCTCTGGGCCTCTGCAGTACGTCTGTTCTATGCTGCACGGGCTCCTGTGGTGAGCTTGCTAGGCCAGGTTGGACGGTCTAGAGCAAGAGACTCCCAAGTGCTGAGGTTGATGTCCAAGTCTTTGAGGGACACTTTGAGGTAGTCCTTAAACCGTTTCTTCTGTCCTCCTACTGAGCACCTGCCCTGACACAGTTCCCCATACAGTTCCCCACACAGTTCCCCATACAGAAGCTGTTTTGACAGTCGACTTTCGGGCATTCTGACGACATGGCCTGCCCATCTGGCTTGGGCTTTCCGTAGGAGGGTGTGGACGCTGGGGATTCCGGCCAGTTCCAAGATCCCTGTGTCGGGAATTTTGTCCTGCCACCTGATGTGAAGGAGTCTACGTAGGCAGTTCAAGTGAAAGTGGTTGAGCTGTTTGGCATGTCTGCTGTAGACAGCCCAGGTCTCACTGGCATAGAGAAGAGTGGTGAGTACCACTGCACGGTAGACCTTCAGCTTGGTGGTAAGGCTGAGTCCTCTCCGCTCCCAAACATTCCCACGGAGTCGCCCAAAGGCAGCGTTGGCCTTGGCCATTCTGTTGTTGACCTCAGCGTCAATGTTCACCACTCGCGAGAGTGTACTGCCCAGATAGGTAAATCTGTCGACTGCCTGTAGATTCTGCCCCTTCACCGTGATGTGTGGTTCCTGATAGGGCTTTCCAGGCGCGGCTAGTACATAACTTCAGACGTTTTGGTGCTATTGGAGAGACCAAAGTTGTCACAGGCCTGTGAGAAGCAGTCCATTTCATGCTACATCTTCTGCTCTGTGCTGGCGTTGAGGGCGCAGTCATCAGCAAACAAGAAATCTCTGATGATGGTCTCCTTCACCTTTGTAACAGCTTGCAGGCGCCTGAGGTTGAACAGCCTGCTGTCAGTCCTGTACCTGATGTGTATTCCATCCTGGCAGTCACGGAAGGCATCAGTCAGCATGGCAGAGAAGACCATGCCAAAGAGTGTAGGGGCAAGAACACAACCTTGCTTCACGCCGTTTGTCACTGGAAAGGCTTCGGACTCGTCTCCATCATCTAACACTTTCACCATCGTGCCGTCATGGAACTGCCGGACAATCGTGATGAACTTGCTGGGACAGCCAAACTACTGCATTATCTTCCACAAGCCATCTCTGCTGACAGTGTCGAAGTCTTTTGTCAGATCGACGAAGGTCACGAACAGGTCGCTGAGCTGCTCTTGGCATTTTTCCTGGAGTTGGCGTGCAGCAAATATCATGTCGACAGTTCCACGCCCAGCACGGAAACCACACTGGCTTTCTGGAAGGAGACCCTGCTCAAGGTGTTGAATGAGACGGTTGAGCAGGATACGAGCCAAGATCTTCCCAGCTATGGACAGGAGGGAGATGCCTCGATGATTGTCGCAAGACTGGCGGTTGCCCTTCCTCTTGTAGATGTGGACTATGCTGGCATCTTTCAGCTGTTGTGGGACCTTCCCTTCATTCCACATGGACTGCAAGAGTTCAGTCAGCTTCTGCATCATGACAGGGCCTCCTGCTTTGAACACTTCAGCACTACACTGTAGTAATGATGGAGTGACACCAGTTGATGCAGTTCGTGTGGATTAACACACTGTGGGTTGGTACAGATGGAGTGACACACTGCAGTAGTACTGATGAAGTGACACACTTTGCAGTAGTTCTGATGGAGTGATACACCGTGGGCCTCTACTGATGTAGTAACACACTGCGGGTAATACTGATGGAGTGACACAATGAGTAGTACTGTTGTTATGACAAACTGTAGAGTAGTACTGACGAAGTGACACACAGTGGAATAATACTGATTTAGTGACAAATTGTGAGGTAGTTCTGTTGTAATGACATACTGTGGGGAAGAATTGATGGATGAAACACTGTGGGGTACACTAATGGAGTGATACATTGTGAGGTAGTCCTGAGGAACTGGCACACTGTGGCGTAGAATTGATGGACTGACACCCTGGGGTCGCACTGATATAGTTCCACACTGAAGTAGTACTGACGGAGTGACAAACTGTGTGGTAGTACTCATGTCATTGCATCAGTACTACCACGCAGTTTGTCACTCCATCACCCCACCCCTTGGGGTAAAGCTGATGGAGTGACACGCTGTGGAGCAGTACTGATGGAGTGAAACACTGCGCGGTTGTACTGATGGAGTGACCCCGCCATTTCAGTAAGGAAACCACGCCATTTTAGTAAGAACCCCCGCCATTTTAGTAAGCAAACCCCGCCAATTCAGTAAGCAGCCCCCGCCATTTTAGTAAGCAAACCCCGCCGCATTTCGCTCAGCCCCAGCCATTTCTCTCTCTCTCTCTCTCTCTCTCTCTCTCTCTCTCTCTCTCTCTCTCTCTCTCTCTCTCTCTGTGGGTGCTTGCGTTACAGTTCTTGGATTTGTAATAAACAATAGACGACACTCACTAATTGTGTGTGTGTGTGTGTGAGCTCACTCACTTACCCCAGTCCAGTAGACACTCCAGCAGTTGTGTCCAAGCTTGCGATGGCCGTCTTTTATCTGACAACCTGAAGGCCGAAACACTTGTTTCACACTCACCCAATAACAGATATTGATTAACCCCATCCATCCATCCATACATACATCCATACATACTTATACAGACCAGGGATAAAGAATAAACAGGCATTGTGTGTGTGTGTGAATCTTTCTTTGTGTAGGGGATTCCTAACATCCATCCACCCACCCACCAATCAATCAATCAATCAATCATTACTAAAATGGCGGGGGTTCTTACTAAAATGGCGGGGGTTCTTGCTAAAATGGCGGGAGAGAGCGAAATGCGGCGGGGTTGCTTACTGAAATGGCGGGGGTTCTTACTAAAATGGCGGGGTTTGCTTACTAAAATGGCGGGGGTATGCTTACTAAAATGACAGCGACCTCGGCCAATGACGGCGTCGCTTCCGCCTCCCCGCGGCCAATGGTGGCGTTTAGGGGGCGGGACTTGGAGCCGCCCCTTAAAGGAGCCGCGACCCGGAAACCAGGAACCCCCAATTACTCTCTCTCCCCCCCCCCTCTCTCTCTCACTCTCTGTCGCTCGCTAGAGGATGTACCGTGTGTTTGCAGCCGGAACACCCGCCTCTCTCTCTCCACCCCTCTAACCCTCGTGTCTCCACCTCCTCTCTCTCTCCCTCAGTCTCTGCCTCCTTCTCTCTTTCCCAAACTTTACAAAACTTTCACTCTCTCTCTCTCTCTCTGCAGAAGCCTCCCTCCCTCCACTACTCCCTCCCTCTATCTCTATCTCCCTCCTTCCCTCCCTCCCTCCTTCCCTCCCTCTCTCCACCACCCCCCATCCCTCTTTCTCTCCACTACCCCACTCTCTCTCTCTCTCTATCTCTCTCTCTCCCCCCCTCTCTCCCCCTCCCTCTCTCTCCCTCTCTCTCTCTCTCTCTCTCTCTCTCTCTCTCTCTCTCTCTCTCTCTCTCTCTCTCTCTCTCTCTCTCTCTCTCTCTGTGTGTGTGGGTGCATGTGTTACAGTTCTAGGCCTTGTAATAAACAATAGACGACACTCACTGATCGTGTGTGTGTGTGTGTGTGTGTGTGTGTGTGTGTGTGTGAGCTCACTGACTTACCCCAGTCTAGTAGACACCGACCGACACTCCAGCATTGTGTCCAAGCTTGCGATCGCCGTCTTTTATCTGACAACCTGACAACCTGTGTGGGGGGTCTGTGTGTCCCTCTCTCTCCCCCCTCTCCCTCTCTCCCCCCCCCTCTGTCTCTCTGCCCCCTCTCTTTCTCTCTATCCCCCTCTCTTTCTCTCCCTCTCTCTGTCTCTCCCTCTCTCTCTCTCTCAACCTTTCTCTCTCTCTCAACCTTTCTCTCTCTCTCAACCTCTTTCTCTCTCTCTCAACCTCTTTCTCTCTCTCTCAACCTCTTTCTCTCTCAACCTCTTTCTCTCTCTCTCTCTCTCTCTACCTCTTTCTATCTCTCTCTCTCAACCTCTTTCTATCTCTCTCTCAACCTCTTTCTCTCTCTCTCTCAACCTCTTTCTCTCTCTCTCTCAACCTCTTTCTCTCTCTCTCTCAACCTCTTTCTCTCTCTCTCTCAACCTCTTTCTCTCTCTCAACCTCTTTCTCTCTCTCTCCCCCCCCCTCTCTCTCTCTCTACCTTTCTCTCTCTCTCTCAACCTTTCTCTCTCTCAACCTCTCTCTCTCTCAACCTCTTTCTCTCTCTCTCTCAACCTCTCTCTCTACCTTTCTCTCTCTCTCTCTCTCTCTCAACCTCTCTCTCTCTCAACCTATTTCTCTCTCTCTCTCAACCTCTTTCTCTCTCTCTCAATCTCTTTCTCTCTCTCAACCTTTCTCTCTCTCTCTCTCTCTCTCTCTCTCTCTCTCTCTCTCTCTCTCTCTCTCTCTCTCTCTCAACCTCTCTTTCTCTCCCTCTCTGTATCTCTATCTATCTCCCCCTCTCCTCTCTCCCTCTCCCCCCCTCTATCTCTCTCTCTCCCCCTCTCTCAACCTTTCTCTCTCCCCCTCTCTTTCTCTCTCCCTCTCACCCTCTCCCTCTATCTCTCTCTCTCTCTCTCTCCCTCCCTCTCTCTCAACCCCTTTCTCTCTCCCTCTCCCCCCTCTCCCTCCCTCTCTCTCTCTCTCTCTCTCTCAACCTCTCCCTTTCCCTCTCTCTCTCTCTCTCCTCCTCTTTCTCTCTCCCTTCCCTCTCTCCCTTTCCCCCTCTATCTCTCTCCCTCTCAACCTCTCTTTCTATCTCTCTCTCTCCCCCTCTTTCTATCTCTCTCTCTCTCCCCCTCTTTCTATCTCTCTCTCTCCCCCTTGTTGTGTGTGTGTGTGTGTGCGTGTGCGTGAGATTTGGACAATCTCTCTCTCTCTCTCTCTCTCTTACCTGTAGCTGTGATAGCTGCCCCTTTCTCAGCTTAACCCCCGGTCTAGTGAACACACACACTCCAGCAGTTCTCCAAGCTTGTGATCGCCGTCTTTTATCTGCCTGCCTGCCTGCCTGCCTGCCCCGCCAACCTGAGGAACAAAACGAAACGAAACACACATGAGGTTGGTCATCTTAAACTTACCCAATAACAGATATTGATTAACCCCATACATACATAAATAACGGATATAGAATAAACAGGTGTTGTGTGTTATAAACAAGTGTTGCTTGCTGTCATAAACTCTTTATTTGTGTAGGATTCCTAGCATCCATCCATCCACCCACCCAACCGCCTTTGTTAATCATTTTCCAATGTGCTATAGATTTGTGGAGTTGAGTCATGTATCCAGACCTGGCTCTGTGTTCCTCATGTCCACATTACCCCCTTTTATCATTCTAATGATAAATATAAAGGTATAAATCAGACGGATGGCTCATTAGAGACGAGTTTATAGTCATCAGAGTTTATCCCTAACATGATGCTTTATTAGCCAGATGGGCTGTCTAATCTCGCCTCTATGTCCCTACTCCTTCCGCCCGATCCTAACCCCTCATGGAGACTAATGGTAAACGTCCTCATGACTCTGGTTTCTCCCCTGGACCCGACCCGACCCGGACGGACCGACCGACCGACCCGGACGGACCGGACGGACCGACCGACCGACCGACCCGGACGGACGCACGGACGGACCGACCGACCCGGACGGACGGACGGACAGACCGACCCGGACGGACCGACCAACCGACCGACCCGGATGGACCGACCGACCCGCACGGACCGACCGACCGACCGACCCGGACGGACCGACCGACCGACCCGTACGGACGGACCAACCCGGACGGACCGACTGACCGACCCGGACGGACCGACCCGGACGGACCGACCGACCGACCGACCCGGACGGACCGACCCGGACGGACCGACCGACCCAGACCGACCGACCGACCCGGACGGACGGACGGACCGACCCGGACGGGCCGACCGACCGACCCGGATGGACCGACCGACCCAGACCGACCGACCGACCGACCCGGATGGACCGACCGACCCGGACGGACGGACCGACCGAACCGACCGACCGACCTGGACGGACGGACGGACCGACCGACCGACCGACCCGGACCGACCGACCGACCGACCGACCGACCCGGACGGACGGACCGACCCGGATGGACCGACCGACCGACCCGGACGGACCGACCCGGACGGACCGACCGACCGAGTGTTTGTATTACAGTTCTTGGCCTTGTAATAAACAATAGACGACACTCACTAATTGTGTGTGTGTGTGTGTTTGTGTGTGTGTGTGAGCTCACTCACTTACCCCAGTCTCGTAGACACTGACCGACACTCCAGCAGACTGACCGACCGACTGTGTGGGTGCTTGTGTTACAGTTCTTGGCCTTGTAATAAACAATAGACGACACTCACTAATTGTGTGTGTGTGTGTGTGTGTGTGTGAGCTCACTGACTTACCCCAGTCTAGTAGACACCGACCTACACTCCAGCAGTTGTGTCCAAGCTTGTGATCGCCGTCTTTTATCTGACAACCTGAGGGCAGAAACACACATGAGGTTGGTTGTCTTAAACTTACCCAATAACAGATATTGATTGACCCTGTACATCCATACATACTTATACATAACAGGGATATAGAATAAACAGGTGTTGTGTGTGTGTGTGTGTGTTTTAAACAAGTGTTGCTTGCTGACGTAAACTCTTTATTTGTGTAGGGTTCCTAACATCCATCCACCCACCCACCTTTGTTGATCATTTTCCAATGTTCTATAGATTTGTGGAGTTGAGTCATGTATCCAGACCTGGCTCTGTGTTCATGTCCACATTACCCCCTTTTATCATTCTAATGATAACTATAAAGGTATAAATCAGACAGAAGGCTCATTAGAGGCGAGTTTATAGAGTCATCAGAGTTTATCCCTAACATGATGCTTTATTAGCCAGATAGTCTGTCTAATCTCGCCTCTATGTCCCTACTCCTTCCGCCCGATCCTTATACCCTAACCCCTCATGGAGACTAGTGGTAAACGTCCTCATGGCTCTGGTTTCTCCCCTGGACATTTAATTGGAGGTACGTTTCCCCCGTCTGTCTCCGGAGTCCGCAACTCTGTGTTTGTGCTTTTAGAAACCTGTCTACGAGATCTCTAATAAACTAACAGGTAAAGTCAGTGCCATCTCTGATTATTGTCATCCAACTGACCGCCAACGCCAACTCGACAGATTCAAGATCGGTTCCTGTTGATTGGAGGGGAGCTAATCTTGTCCCACTTTTTAAGAAAGGAGGGAAAGAGAAAACGGGAGAAATTATAAACGACATTTTTGAGAATACACACTTGTTTGTTGTGTGTGTGTGTGTGTGTGTGTGTGTGTGTGTGTGTGTGTGTGTGTGTGTGTGTGTGTGTGTGTGAGAGAGATTTGGACAATCTCTCTCTCTCTGACCTCTTGCTGTAGCTGTGATAGCTGCTCCTTTCTCAGCTTAACCCCCAGTCTAGTAGACAGACACTCCAGCAGATCCCCATGAGGATCGAGCACCGAGCTTGTGATCACCATCTCTTTTAACAGCCCCCTCCGACCTGAGGAACGAAACACACAGATATGGGTGAAACTCACACACAGACATAACAGGCATCTCCCTGAACCAATAATACAAAGGACAGATCAATGCACTTTGCTGCAAAACCCCAATAGGAACGATGCACTCAGAGTTAGTTTGCAAAATCATTCTGCAAGGTATCAATTTGAAGGAACTCCTGGACCATTGTCCATCCTGCAGATCAGCCTGAGCCCAGACTGGCAGGTGTCAATCAAACGGAAAGCCTGTGTAGTTCTGCAGACAAGGGCTGAGCAATACTGACAAATCTCTCACTCCCTATATTTATTTAAGTTCCCACATATTCCAAAATGCAGATTGTATTAGTTAAAGTTATGAATCCTACATAAATAAATATTTATTTAAGTTCCCACATATTCCAAAATGCAGATTGTATTAGTTAAAGTTATGGACCCTACATCAATAAATATGTATTTAAGTTGCTGCATATTCCAAAATGCAGATCGTATAAGATAAAGTTATGAATCATACTTAAATAAAGTTCCCACATATTCCAAAATACAGCTTGTATTAGTTAAAGTTAGGAATCCTACATAAATAAATGTTTATTTAAGTTCCCACATATTCCAAAATGCAGATTGTATTAGATAAAGTTATGGATCCTCCATCAATAAATATGTATTTAAGTTGCTGCATATTCCAAAATGCAGATTGTATAAGATAAAGTTATGAATCCTACTTAAATAAAGTTCCCACATATTCCAAAATGCAGATTGTATTAGTTAAAGTTAGGAATCCTACATCAATAAATATTTATTTAAGTTGCTGCATATTCCAAAATGCAGATTGTATTAGATAAAGTTAGGAATCCTACATCAATAAATATTTTTGATAAAACACAAGGCTTGTTTATTCTTTATCCCATCAGCAATAAAACAGGCAGGCAAGTTTAAAAAACATATCAAAAAATACTTTTTTCAAGTAATAAATATTTTAAAAACATTTTCTTTTCAACAAATGTCCGACATTTCCACAGGTAACACATTCAATGCAGATATTCATTTCCAAATTTACACAGAATCCCTTATTTGGAGTCTCTCTCTCTCTCTCTCTCTCTCTTACCTGTTCTTGTAGCTGTGATAGCTGCACCTTTCTCAGCTTAACCCCCAGTCTAGTAGACACTCCAGTAGTCCCCATGGGGTCCAGCACCAAGCTTGTGATCACCATCTCTTTTATCTGCCCCCTCCAACCTGAGGGACGAAACAAACATAACAGGCATCTCCCTGAACCAATAATACAAAAGACAGCACAATGCACTGTGCTGCAAAAACCCAATAGGAACGATGCACTCAGAGTCAGTTTGCAAAATCATTCTGCAAGGTATCAATTTGAAGGAACTCCTGGACCATTGTCCATCCAGCAGATCACCCTGAGCCCAGACTGGCAGGCACCATTCAAACCGAAACCGAAAGCAGACAAGGGCTGAGCAATACTGACAAATCTCTGACCCTATATTTATTTAAGCTGCTGCATATTCCAAAATGCAGATTGTATTAGTTAAAGTTAGGAATCCCACATAAATAAATATTTTTGATAAAATATTTTTGATAAAGCACTCAGTCAGTTTGCAAAATCATTCTGCAAAGTATCAATTTGAAGGAACATGGGGAACTCCTGGAGCAGATCACCCTGAGCCCAGACTGGCAGGTGTTTAAGTTCCCACATATTCCAAAATGCAGATTCTCTTAAAGTTATGAATCCTACATAAATAAATCTTTATTTAAGTTCCCACATATTCCAAAATGCAGATTGTATTAGTTAAAGTTAGAAATCCTACATAAATAAATCTTTATTTAAGTTGCTGCATATTCCAAAATGCAGACTATTAGTTCAATTTAGGAATCCCACATAAATAAATATTTTTGATAAAGCACAAGACTTGTTTATTCTTTATCCCATCAGCAATAAAAACAGGCAAGTTTTTAAAAAAATATTTTTTAAAACTTTTTTCAAATAATAAATATTTTTAAAACATTTTCTTTTCAACAACTCCATCCGACATTCCAAAATGCACATTGTATTAGTTCAAGTTATGAATCATACATAAATAAATATTTATTTAAGTTCCCACATATTCCAAAATGCAGATTGTATTATTTAAAGATAGGAATCCTACATAAATAAATCATTATTTAAGTTGCTGCATATTCCAAAATGCAGATTGTATTAGTTCAATTTAGGAATCCCACATAAATATTTTTGATAAAACACAACATTTTTTCATTCTTTATCCCATCAGCAATAAAACAGGCAATTTTTTTCAAAAATATCAAGTAATTTTCAAGTAATAAATATTTTAAAACATTTTCTTTTCAACAACTCCATCCGACATTTCCAGAGGTTACAATCAAACGGAAAGCCTGTGTAGTTCTGCAGACAAGGGCTGAGCAATACTGACAAATCTCTGACTCAATATATTTATTTAAGTTGCTGCATATTCCAAAATGCAGATTGTATTAGTTAAAGTTATGAATCCTACATGAATAAACATTTATTTAAGTCCCCACATATTCCAAAATGCAGATTGTATTAGTTAAAGTTATGAATCCTACATCAATAAATATTTATTTAAGTTGCTGCATATTCCAAAATGCAGACTGTATTAGTTCAAGTTGTGAATCCCACATAAATAAATATTTTTGACAAAGCACAAGACTTGTTTATTCTTTATCCCATCAGCAAAAAAACAGGCAAGTTTTTTTTTTAAATATCAAAAAATACTTTTTCAAATAATGAATAATTTAAAAACATTTTCTTTTCAACAACTCCATCCGACATTTCCACAGGTTACACATTCAATGCGGATATTCATTTCCAAAATTTACACAGAATCCCTTATCTGGAGTCTCTCTCTCTCTCTCTCTTACCTCTTCCCGTAGCTGTGATAGCTGCACCTTTCCCAGTCTAGTGGACACAAACACACTCCATGAGGATCTAGCACCAAGCTTGTGATCACCGTCTCTTTTATCTGCCCCCTCCAACCTGAGGGACCAAACAGACATAACAGGCATCTCCCTGAACCAATAATACAAAGGACAGCTCAATGCACTCTGCTGCAAAACCCCAATAGGATCGATGCATTCAGAGTCAGTTTGCAAAATCATTCTGCAAGGTATCAATTTGAAGGAACTCCTGGACCATTGTCCATCCTGCAGATCACCCTGAGCCCAGACTGGCAGGCACCATTCAAACCGAAACCGAAAGCAGACAAGGGCTGAGCAATACTGACAAATCTCTGACCCTATATTTATTTAAGTTCCCACATATTCCAAAATGCAGATTGTATTAGTTAAAGTTAGGAATCCCACATAAATAAATATTTTTGATAAAATATTTTGGATAAAGCACTCAGAGTCAGTTTGCAAAATCATTCTGCAAAGTATCAATTTGAAGGAACATGGGGAACTCCTGGAGCAGATCACCCTGAGCCCAGACTGGCAGGTGTTTAAGTTGCCACATATTCCAAAATGCAGATTCTCTTAGATAAAGTTATGAATCCTACATAAATAAATCTTTATTTAAGTTCCCACATATTCCAAAATGCAGATTGTATTAGTTAAAGTTAGGAATCCTACATCAATAAATCTTTATTTAAGTTCCCACATATTCCAAAATGCAGATTGTATTAGTTAAAGTTAGGAATCCCACATAAATAAATCTTTATTTAAGTTGCTGCATATTCCAAAATGCAGACTGTATTAGTTCAATTTAGGAATCCCACATCAATAAATATTTTTGATAAAGCACAACACTTGTTTATTCTTTATCCCATCAGCAATAAAACAGGTAAGTTTTGAAAAAAATATTTTTAAAAACTTTTTTCAAATAATAAATATTTTTAAAACATTTTCTTTTCAACAACTCCATCCGACATTCCAAAATGCAGATTGCATTAGTTCAAGTTATGAATCATACATAAATAAGTATTTATTTAAGTTCCCATATTCCAAAATGCAGATTGTATTAGTTAAAGATAGGAATCCTACATAAATAAATATTTATTTAAGTTCCCACATATTCCAAAATGCAGATTGTATTATTTAAAGAAAGGAATCCTACATAAATAAATCTTTATTTAAGTTGCTGCATATTCCAAAATGCAAATTGTATTAGTTCAATTTAGGAATCCCACATAAATAAATATTTTTGATAAAACACAACATTTTTTCATTCTTTATCCCATCAGCAATAAAACAGGCAATTTTTTTCAAAAATATCAAGTAATTTTCAAGTAATAAATATTTTAAAACATTTTCTTTTCAACAACTCCATCCGACATTTCCAGAGGTTACAATCAAACGGAAAGCCTGTGTAGTTCTGCAGACAAGGGCTGAGCAATACTGACAAATCTGACTCAATATATTTATTTAAGTTGCTGCATATTCCAAAATGCAGATTGTATTAGTTAAAGTTATGAATCCTACATGAATAAACATTTATTTAAGTCCCCACATATTCCAAAATGCAGATTGTATTAGTTAAAGTTATGAATCCTACATCAATAAATATTTATTTAAGTTGCTGCATATTCCAAAATGCAGATTGTATTAGTTCAAGTTGTGAATCCCACATAAATAAATCTTTTTGACAAAGCACAAGACTTGTTTATTCTTTATCCCATCAGCAAAAAAAACAGGCAAGTTTTTTTTTTAAATATCAAAAAATACTTTTTCAAATAATGAATAATTTTAAAACATTTTCTTTTCAACAACTCCATCCGACATTTCCACAGGTTACACATTCAATGCAGATATTCATTTCCAAAATTTACACAGAATCCCTTATCTGGAGTCTCTCTCTCTCTCTCTCTCTCTCTTACCTCTTCCCGTAGCTGTGATAGCTGCACCTTTCCCAGTCTAGTGGACACAGACACACTCCATGAGGATCTAGCACCAAGCTTGTGATCACCGTCTCTTTTATCTGCCCCCTCCAACCTGAGGGACCAAACAGACATAACAGGCATCTCCCTGAACCAATAATACAAAGGACAGCTCAATGCACTTTGCTGCAAAACCCCAATAGGATCGATGCATTCAGAGTCAGTTTGCAAAATCATTCTGCAAGGTATCAATTTGAAGGAACTCCTGGACCATTGTCCATCCTGCAGATCACCCTGAGCCCAGACTGGCAGGCACCATTCAAACCGAAACCGAAAGCAGACAAGGGCTGAGCAATACTGACAAATCTCTGACCCTATATTTATTTAAGTTCCCACATATTCCAAAATGCAGATTGTATTAGTTAAAGTTAGGAATCCCACATAAATAAATATTTTTGATAAAATATTTTGGATAAAGCACTCAGAGTCAGTTTGCAAAATCATTCTGCAAAGTATCAATTTGAAGGGACATGGGGAACTCCTGGAGCAGATCACCCTGAGCCCAGACTGGCAGGTGTTTAAGTTGCCACATATTCCAAAATGCAGATTCTCTTAGATAAAGTTATGAATCCTACATAAATAAATCTTTATTTAAGTTCCCACATATTCCAAAATGCAGATTGTATTAGTTAAAGTTAGCAATCCTACATAAATAAATCTTTATTTAAGTTCACACATATTCCAAAATGCAGATTGTATTAGTTAAAGTTAGGAATCCTACATAAATAAATCTTTATTTAAGTTGCTGCATTTTCCAAAATGCAGATTGGATTAGTTCTAAGTTATGAATCCTACATAAATAAGTATTTATTTAAGTTCCCACATATTATAAAATGCAGATTGTATTAGTTAAAGTTAGAAATCCTACATCAATAAATATTTATTTAAGTTCCCACATATTCCAAAATGTAGATTGTATTAGATAAAGTTATGAATCCTACATAAATAAATCTTTATTTAAGTTCCCACATATTCCAAAATGCAGATTGTATTAGTTAAAGTTAGGAATCCTACATAAATAAATCTTTATTTAAGTTCCCACATATTCCAAAATGCAGATTGTATTAGTTAAAGTTAGGAATCCTACATAAATAAATCTTTATTTAAGTTGCTGCATATTCCAAAATGCAGATTGGATTAGTTCTAAGTTATGAATCCTACATAAATAAGTATTTATTTAAGTTCCCACATATTATAAAATGCAGGTGTATTAGTTAAAGTTAAAAATCCTACATCAATAAATATTTATTTAAGTTCCCACATATTCCAAAATGCAGATTGTATTAGATAAAGTTATGAATCCTACATAAATAAATATTTTTGATAACACACAACACTTGTTTATTATTTATCTCATCAGCTATAAAACAGGCGTGGTCTCTTTCTTAAAACACAGTCTCTGCCCCTCTCTCTCTCTCTCTCTCTCTCTCTCTCTCTCTGACTCCCTATATTTATTTAAGCTGCCACATATTCTAAAATGCAGATTGTATTAGTTCAACTTAGGAATCCCACGGAAAAAAAATCATTTTTAAGAACCACACGTGTTTATTCTTTATCCCATAAGCAATAAAAGAGGCAAAGTGCTCTCTCAAACAGTCTCTGCCTCTCTATCTCTCTCTCTCTCTCGCTCTCTCTCTCTGTCTGTCTCTCTCTGTCTGTCTCTCTCTCTCTGACTCCCTATTTTTATTTAAGCGGCTACACAGTCCAAAATGCAGATTGTATTAGATAAAGTTATGAATCCTACATAAATTAATATTTATTTAAGATGCTGCATATTCCAAAATGCAGATTGTATTAGTTAAAGTTAGGAATCCTACATGAATAAATATTTATTTAAGTTGCTGCTTTTTTCAAAATGCAGATTGTATTAGTTAAAGTTATGGATCCTACATCAATAAATATGTTTTTAAGTTGCTGCATATTTCAAAATTCAGATTGTATTAGTTAAATTTAGGAATCCTACATAAATAAATATTTATTTAAGTTCCCACATATTCCAAAATGCAGATTGTATTAGTTAAAGTTAGGAATCCTACATAAATACATATATAATTTAAGTTGCCACATATCTATTTATTTAAGTTTATTTAAGTTCCCACATATTCCAAAATGCAGATTGTATTAGATAATGTTATGAATCCCACTTAAATAAATATTTATTTAATTTCCCACATATTCCAAAATGCAGATTGTATTAGTTAAAGTTAGCAATCCTACATAAATAAATATTTATTTAAGTTCCCACATATTCCAAAATGCAGATTGTATTAGTTAAAGTTAGCAATCCTACATAAATAAATATTTATTTAAGTTGCTGCTTTTTTCAAAATGCAGATTGTATTAGTTAAAGTTATGGATCCTACATAAATAAATATGTATTTAAGTTGCTGCATATTTCAAAATGCAGATTGTATTAGTTAAAGTTATGAATCTGGATGATGGTGTGGCAAATTGGATTAGTAAATATGCAGATGATACAGATGATACTATGATAGGTGGTGTAGTTAATAATGAAGTAGAGTTTCAAAGTCTACAGAGAGACTTATGCCTTTTGGAAGGGTGGGCTGAAAGATGGCAGATGGAGTTTAATGCTGATAAGTGTGAGGTGCTGCATTTTGGTAGGACAAATCAAAATAGGACGTACAGAGTAAATGGTAGGGAATTGAGGAATGCAGTGGAACAGAGGGATCTAGGAATAACTGTGCATTGTTCCCTGAAGGTGGAATCTCATGTGGGTAGGGTGGTGAAGAAGGCGTTTGGTATGCTTGCCTTTATAAATCAGAGCATCGAGTATAGAAGTTGGGATGTAATGTTAAAATTGTACAGGGCATTGGTGAGGCCGAATCTGGAGTATGGTGTGCAGTTCTGGTCGCCAAATTATCGGAAGGATGTCGACAAAATGGAGAGGGTACAGAGGAGATTTACTAGAATGTTGCCTGGGTTTCAGCACTTAAGCTACAGACAGAGGTTGAACAGGTTGGGTCTTTATTCTTTGGAGCGTAGAAGGTTGAGGGGGGACTTGATAGAGGTTTTTTTAATTTTGAGAGGGACGGACAGAGTTGACGTGGGTAGGCTTTTCCCTTTGAGAGTCGGGAAGATTCCAACAAGGGGACATAGCTTCAGAATTGAGGGACAAACGTTTAGGGGTAACATGGGCCTGTTTCCACGCTGTATCTCAAAATCTAAAAATCTAAACCTCTCTCTCCTTCCTCCCTCCCCCTATCTCCCCCACATCTCTCTCTCTCCCCCCACCTCTAAATTATAAAAGATAAAACCCACTTTTCCCAATGTGGGTTGTTTTTAAATGTGCTATACAAATAAAATTGACTTGACTTCACTCCTCTCTCCCCCTCTCTCTCCCCCTCTCTCTCCCCCCTCTCTCTCTCTCCCTCCTCTCTCTCCCCCTCTCTCTTATAAAAGATATTTTATAAATTAAAGCTCATGGCTTTTTGAGTTTGTTTGTGTGACTCTCTCTTTCTCTCTCCCTCCTCTCTCTCCCCTTCCCTCTCTCTCTCTCTCTCCCCTTCCCTGTATCTCTCTCCACCTCTTGCTATTAAAAGATATTTTATAAATTAAAGCTCGTGGGTTTTTGAGTTTGTTTGTGCCTGTGTGACTCTCTCTCTCTCCCCCTCCTTTTTCTCCCCCTCCTCCCTCCCCTCCTCTTTCCCCCTCCTATCTCCCCCTCCTTTCTCTCCCCCTCCACTCACTCCCCTCCTCTCTCTCTCTCTCTCTCTCTCTCTCCCTCCCTCCCTCCCTCTCCCTCCCTCCCTCTCCCTCCCTCTCTCAAACTCTCCAAAATGATCTCAACTTTATTTCAGTGCTCAATGTCGCCCGTCGGGCGGGCTGCTAATTGATAATTGGTGGGATTGCTGAGCCTTGGGGAAGTTGTGGGTTTTAGCAGGTCCACATGTGCTCGCTGTTTCTGGCAACAAAATGGCCGCCACATGTGCTCGCTGTTTCTGGCAACAAAATGGCCGCCACATGTGCTCGCTGTTTCTGGCAACAAAATGGCCGCCACATGTGCTCTCTGTTTCTGGCAACAAAATGGCCGCCACATGTGCTCGCTGTTTCTGGCAACAAAATGGCCGCCACATGTGCTCGCTCTTTCTGGCAACAAAATGGCCTTCTGAGGCAGAGAATCCCAGATTCACAACTCTCTGACTGAAAAAGTTTCTCCATTCTAAATGGCCGACCCCTTATTCTTAAACTGTGGCCCCTTGTTCTAGACTCCCCCAGCATCGGGAACACGTTTCCTGCCTCGTATGTGTCCAACCCCTTAAGAATTTTATATGTTTCGATAAGATCCGCCCCTCAGTCCTCTAAATTCCAGCGAGTATAAGCCTGGTCTATCCAGTCTTTCTTCATATGAAAGTCCCACCATCCCAGGGATCGATCTAGTGAACCTTCTCTTTACTCCCTCTAAGGCAAGAATGTCTTTCCTCAGGTTAGGAGACCAAAACTGCACACAATACTCCAGGCCCTCACCAAGGCCCTGTACAACTGCAGCAGAACCTCCCTGCTCCTAAACTCAAATCCTCTTGCTATGAATGCCAACATACCATTCACTTTCTTCACTGCCTGCTGCACCTGCACGCTTGCTTTCAATGACTGGTGCACCACGACACCCAGGTCACGTTGCATCTCCCCTTCTCCCAATTGGCCACCATTCAGGTAATAGTCTGCTTTCCTGTTCTTGCCACCAAAGTGGATAACCTCACATTTATCCACATTATATTGCATCTGCCATGCATTTGCTCACTCGCCTAATCTATCCAAGTCACTCTGCAGCCTCCTAGCATCCTCCTCGCAGCTAACACTGCCACCCAGCTTCATGGCATCCGCAAACTTAGAGATGTTGCATTCAATTCCCTCGTCCAAATCATTAATATATATTGTAAATAACTGGGGTCCCAGCACTGAGCCTTGCAGTACCCCACTAGTCACTGCCTGCCATTCAGAAAAGGACCCGTTTATTCCTACTCTTTGCTTCCTGTCCGCCAACCAATTTTCTATCCACCTCAACACTGAATCCTCAATACCGTGTGCTTTAAGTTTGTACCCCAATCTCTTATGTGGGACCTTGTCGAAGGCCTTCTGAAAGTCCAGATATAACACATCGACTGGTTCTCCCTTATCCACTCTACTAGTTACATCCTCGAAAAATTCTATAAGATTCGTCAGACATGATTTGCCTTTCGTAAATCCATGCTGACTTTGTCCGATGATTTCACCACTTTCCAAATGTGATGCTATCACATCTTTAATAACTGACTCTAGCATTTTCCCCACTACCGATGTTAGGCTAACTGGTCTATAATTCCCCGTTTTATCTCTCCCTCCCTTTTTAAAAAGTGGGGTTACATTAGCTACCCTCCAGTCCTCAGGAACTACTCCAGAATCTAAAGAGTTTTGAAAAATTATCACTAATGCATCTACTATTTGTGAGGCTACTTCCTTAAGCACTCTGGGTTGCAGCCTATCTGGCCCTGGGGATTTATCGGCCTTTAATCCATTTAATTTACCTAACACCACTTCCCGACTAACCTGGATTACCCTCAGTTCCTCCATCTCATTAGACCCCCGGTCCCCTGCTATTTCCGGCAGACGGTTTATGTCTTCCTTAGTGAAGACAGAACCAAAGTATTTGTTCAATTGGTCTGCCGTCTCCTTGTTCCCTATGATCAATTCACCTGTTTCCGACTGCAAGGGACCTACATTTGTCTTAACTAGTCTTTTTCTCTTCACGTATCTATAAAAGCTTTTGCAGTCAGTTTTTATGTTCCTAGCCAATTTTCTCTCATAATCTATTTTCCCTTTCCTAATTAAGCCCTTTGTCCTCCTCTGCTGGACTCTGAATTTCTCCCAGTCCTCTGGTATACTTTTTCTGGCTAATTTATATGCTTCATCTTTTGTTTTAATACTATCCTTGATGTTAGCCATGGATGCACTACCTTTCCTGGTTTGTTCTTTTGCCAAACTGTGATGAACAATTGTTGTAGTTCATCCATGCGGTCTTTAAATGCCTTCCATTGCATGTCGACCGTCAACCCTTTAAGTATAAATTGCCAGTCTGCCTTGGACAATTCACGTCTCATACCCTCAAAGTTACCTTTCTTTAAGTTCAGAACACTTGTTTCTGAATTGACTTTGTCACTCTCCATCCTAATGAAGAACTCTACCATATTATGGTCACTCTTGCCCAAGGGGCCTCGCACAACAAGACTGCTAACTAACCCTTCCTCATTAGTCAATACCCAGTCTAGAATGGCCTGCTCTCTCGTTGGTTCCTCGACATGTTGGTTTAGAAAACAATCTCGCAAACATTCCAAGAAATCCTCTTCCTCAGCACCCCTGCCAGTTTGGTTCACCCAATCTATATGTAGATTGAAGTCACCCATTATAACTGCTGCACCTTTAGTGCACGCATTTCAAATTTCCTGTTTGAGTGCACGCATTTCTAATTTCGCTGTTTCTGTCAACAAAATGGCCGCCACATGTGCTCGCTGTTTCTGTCAACAAAATGGCCGCCACATGTGCTCGCTGTTTCTGTCAACAAAATGGCCTTCTGAGGCAGAGAATCCCAGATTCACAACTCTCTGACTGAAAAAGTTTCCCCTCATCTCCATTCTAAATGGCCTACCCATTATTCTTAAACTGTGGCCCCTGGTTCTGGACTCCCCCAACATTGGGAACATGTCTCCTGCCTCTAACGTGTCTAACCCCTTAATAATCTTATATGTTTCGATAAGATCCCCTCTCATCCTTCTAAATTCCAGTGTATACAAGCCTAATCGCTCCAGTCTTTCAACATATGACAGTCCCACCATTCCGGGAATTAACCTAGTAAACCTACACTGCACGCCCTCAATAGCAGGAATATCCTTCCTCAAATTTGGAGACCAAAAATGCACACAGTACTCCAGGTGCGGTCTCACTAGGGCCCTGTACAACTGCAGAAGGACCTCTTTGCTCCTATACTCAACTCCTCTTGTTATGAAGGCCAACATGCCATTGGCTTTCTTCACTGCCTGCTGTACCTGCATGCTTCCTTTCAGTGACTGAAGCACTAGGACACCCAGATCTCGTTGTACGTCCCCTTTTCCTAACTTGACACCATTTAGATAATACTCTGCCTTCCTATTCTTACCAGCAAAGTGGATAACCTCACACTTATCCACATTAAACTGTACCTTCCATGTATCTGCCCACTCACACAACCTGCCCAAGTCACCATGCAACCTCATAGCATCTTCCTCACAGTTCACTCTGCCACCCAGCTTTGTATCATCTGCAAATTTGCAGTCTGCAGTCGCTCCAGTCTTTCAACATACGACAGTCCCGCCATTCCGGGAATTAACCTGGTGAACCTACGCTGCACGCCCTCAATAGCAAGGACGCCCTTCCTCAAATTTGGAGACCAAAACTGCACGCAGTACTCCAGGTGCGGTCTCACCAGGGCCCTGTACAACTGCAGAAGGACCTCTTTGCTACTAAACTCAAACTAGGAGACCAAAACTGGTCTATTGTGTACATGGTTGGAGGTGTGAATGTAAAACAAGGGCCGAAGCTGCCTTCATGTCTGGTTACTCCAATGTGATCATCGCTTCTATTGTGTAGCCCTGAGCTCTGGAATAAAGTGGAGATAGTTTTGGAGAGTTTGAGAAAGGGAGGGAGGGAGGGAGAGAGAGGGAGGGAGGGAGAGAGAGGGGGAGAGAGAGAGATTCACCCACGTGCAAACAAACTGAAAAAGCTACGAGCTTTAATTTAAAGAAACAGAAACATAGAAAATAGGTGCAGGAGTAGGCCATTCGTCCCTTCGAGCCTGTACGCACCGCCATTCAATATGATCATGGCTGATCATCCAGCTCAGTAGCCTGTACCTGCCTTCCGTAAAAGGGACCACATCACCCCGATGATTCTGGCCTCTCTCCACTGGCTCCCTATACGGTACAGAATCAACTTCAAGCCCCTCCTATTCACATACAAAGCCCCAAATGGACACTCCCCCCCCACATCAAAAATCTTCTAATCCCCCTCTCTAACTCCAGGCCCCTCAGGTCGGCCGACTTGGGGCTACTCACTATCCCGCGGTCTAGGCTTAAGCTCAGCGGTGACCGCGCTTTTGCGGTTGCAGCTCCTAGACTGTGGAACAGCATCCCTCTCCCCATCACAACTGCCCCCTCCATCCACTCCTTTAAGTCCAGGCTCAAAACCTATTTCTACTCCCTAGCGTTTGAGGCTCATTGAGGAGGCGCTGGGAATTGTTTGCGTGCTACTGTATGTTTCATTTATTTTCTATTGGAATCTAATCAAATGCACAGCACTTTGGTCAACGTGGGTTGTTTTTAAATGTGCGACACAAAATGGCGGGGTAGCTTACTGAAATGGCTGGGGCAGAGCGCACAGCGGCGGGGTTTGCTTACTAAAATGGCGGGGCAGAGCTCACAGCGGCGGGGTTTTCTTACTAAAATGGCGGGGGTTCTTACTGATATTGCGGGTTTGCTTACTAAAATGGCGGGGCAGAGCGCACAGCGGCGGAGTTTGCTTTCTAAAATGGCGGAGGAAGAGGGGGGAGCGGCGGGGTTTGATTACTGAAATGGCGGGGGGAGAGCGCACAGCGGCGGGGTTTGCTTACTAAAATGGCGGGAGGAGAGCGCACAACGGCGGTATTTGCTTACTAAAATGGCGGGGTAGCTTACTGAAATGGCTGGGACAGAGCGCACAGCGGCGGGGTTTGCTTACTAAAATGGCGGGGGTTCTTACTGAAATGGCGGGGTTTGCTTAGGATTCCTAAATTGAACTGATACAATCTGGATTTTGGAATATGTGGCAACTGGAATAAATATAGAGAGTCAGAGAGAGAGAGAGAGAGAGGGAGAGAGGGAGAGAGAGAGCACTTGCCTCTTTTATTGATTATGGGATAAAGAATAAACAAGAGTTGTGTGTTTTATCCAAAATATTTATTTATGTAGGATTCAGAAATTGAACTAATACAATCTGCAATTTGGAATATGCAGCAACTTAAATATTTATTGATGTAGGATTCATAAATTGAACTAATACAATCTGCAGTATAAGAAAATAACTGCAGATGCTGGTACAAATCGATTTATTCACAAAATGCTGGAGTAACTCAGCAGGTCAGGCAGCATCTCGGGAGAGAAGGAATGGGTAAAGTCTGAAGAAGGGTCTCGACCCGAAACGTCACCCATTCCTTCTCTCCCGAGACGCTGCCTGACCTGCTGAGTTGCTGCAGCATTTTGTGAATAATACAATCTGCATTTTGGAATATGTAGCAGCTGGAATAAATATAGAGAGTCAGAGAGAGAGAGAGAGAGAGAGAGAGAGAGAGAGAGAGAGAGAGGGAGATGGAGAGAGAGTAAGGCAGAGACAGGGGACAATGCTAACATCCATCCATCCATCCACAGAACAGAGGGACAACTGGTTGAAACTTGCCTCATTATCCGTAGTTGCTTCCAAATCAGTAGATACTGGGATCTGAAGGCTACGCTCCAAACCCCCCATTCTGACCACAACTGACAGTGAAAGGCCAGTTTCACTAAAGGAAACCAATGAGAAAGTGTAAAGTGTGATCAAATGTCTGTGGTTAAGGATGCAAGAAGCAATATCGAACTCAGGTCCGTGCTACATGTTACAAGCGTGTGAAGATCTCAGGATAGTTTATGGAAATCTCACAAATAGGCTGCAGTGAATGGATCTGCAAAATGCACATTTTTATATTTTACAACCAGAATGCAGAAACGTACCAGGATAGGAACGGGACTTACAGCCAATTAATTCATCCAAATGAAACTGCTTCCTGCAGCTTTGCTAAGATGTTGATGTCTTCAGGTGAAGCTGCTACTGCGGTTGCACTGGGCTTGAGTTAAGGGAGAGAGCTCCAATGACAATGAAAGGCGTGACAACCCAGAGACTCTGAAAAATGCATTTTCCAAATAACGTCCAATTCGTGGTTTAGTTGTGATTTATTGATTTCTGTCGTTTGAATATAGCACGTCCCTGCTCAACATTTATATTCTATTCCGCACCATGGAGATAAAGAATGTAGATACAAGGAACAGGAGATGTTGGTTTACATTGAACACACAGCAGGTCACAACAGATTCATGGAATCTACAAACCGAATAAACCATTCCACACTTTATGACTGCAGGTCCGTGACTATTGACATACACAGCCGTGGAACAATCGCTGTCTGTCATCTATATCAACGAATTGATTCAGATGGTGCAAGGAATGATTACTAACTTTACAAATATAATTATAAAGGCAGGTGGGATGGTAGATTGCCAAGATGCATATTAAGAATGAGGTTGGGATTCTGATCAGCTGGGGAAGTGGGCGGTGGAATAGCGTGAGGCATTTAGGATGGATATCTGTGAAGTTTGGGCACGATGTCTTTCATTTGTTACGGTATTAAGTGCAGATGTTGGGGCGTTATATCAGTTTACAAGGTGTTGGTGAGGGAGGCCACGCTTGTTTGCAGTTCCCTTGCCGTCCACTTGATGTCGCCATTACTCGACATGATTACAATCGAGCCGCCCAGATAGATAGAGAGAGACTGAGAGAGAGAGGTGCAGTGAGAGTGAGAGGGGAGGGAGGGGCAAGGGGTGAAAGGTTGACAGAGACAGAGGGGCAGAGAGAGAGAGAGAGAGAATAGAGAGGGTAGGAGAGAGAGTCACGGTACAAAGAGAGGACAGCAGTAAGGATGGAGGGAGAGAGAAAGGGAGGAGGGAGAGAGAAAGGGAGGAGGGTGAGAGAAAGGGAGGAGGGTGAGAGAAAGGGAGGAGGGAGAGAGAAAGGGAGGAGGGTGAGAGAAAGGTAGGAGGGAGAGAGAGAGGGAGGAGGGAGAGAGAAAGGGAGGAGGGAGAGAGAAAGGGAGAGAGAAAGGGAGGAGAGAGAAAGGGAGGAGGGAGAGAGAAAGGGAGAGAGAAAGGGAGGAGGGAGAGAGAAAGGGAGGAGGGAAATGTGCTGCAAGAAACACCATTTGCTATTTCTCAGCTCACTTTCCAATTTGAAACAGTTCCTGCATTAATTCCTGCTCGCCATTTTCACTGACTGTGATAACACAGGGGAGAGAGAAAATGGGAAAGAGAGAGAGAGAGAGAGAGAGAGAGAGAGAGAGAGAGAGAGAGAGAGAGAGAGAGAGAGAGAGAGAGAGAGAGAGAGAGAGAGAGAGAGAGAGAGAGAGAGAGAGAGAGAGAGAGAGAGAGAGAGAGAGAGAAGGGAGATAGAGGGAGAGAGGGGGTGAGAGACATAGGAGGATAGGAGGAAGAGAGAGAGAGAGAGAGAGGGAGAGAGAGAAAGGGAGAGAGAGAGGGGGGTGAGAGAGATAGGAGGATAGGAGGGAGAGAGAGAGAGAGAGAGAGAGAGGCAGAGAGAGAGAGAGAGAGAGAGGCAGATAGAGAGAGAGAGAGGCAGAGAGAGAGAGAGAGAGAGAGGCAGAGAGAGAGAGAGAGAGAGAGAGAGAGAGAGAGAGAGAGGGGGAGGTGAGAATGAAGGGGTAGAAACTGAAATAAACACTTCAATGGGTGACATAATGACTGTGGGTGGCATAATTTCGTCCAATTTGGATGACAAATAAAGCTATCCTGATCTATCTTGATCTTGATCTTGATCAATGATCAGGGACTGTCATTAAAAATGATCAATATATATGACAGGCAATGGTGTAATTTTTTCTGCATAATCTGCATCTTTGAGCAAGGGGGCGATTGGGTGACTGTGAGGGGCTGGGGGTCCCGGAGCGGTGCCGGCGATGGGATCATCCGCCCGGGACTGACAGCTGGAAGATGCGGCGGTGAATGTGAGGAGCCGGAGCCCGGAGCGGAGAGACTGCGGCCGCCCTCTGGGATGCGCTCAGGGCGGGGGTTTATTAATGAGCCGCAGCGCGGAGGTGAGCGGATATTTCAACGCGCTCTTCACCTGCTCCCTGAACTTGGACTGGGTCACCGCGTAAATAAATGTGTTGGTGCAGCAGCTGAGATTCCTCAGTAAATACCCGACCAAGTTAAAGATCCATTGAGAATCATTCGGATCATTCCCAATCCCTGTGATCTGATAATAGACGAAGTTTACAACGTTGGTCAGCCACAGGAGGATGAAGCTGCCGGAGATGGTGAAGAGTAAAACCACAGACCTCCTCCTGCTCTCCATCTCCGGGTCACTGCGCTTCTCCCCCTTGCTCTCACCCCTCAGCCCCTGACGGACCCGACTGGCCACTAAAATGTGCCGGACTGTCAGAGCGTTGAGCAGCAGGATCACAGCGAAAGGGAGGAGCGGAGTTAAAACCGTGTCGATCCAGTCAAATGCCACCCACCCGGGGTCAGTGTAATAACTGCCCACCGTGACACAGCCCCACGGGACATTGTCGATGGTTGTCCAGTGTTCCAGTGTGAAGTAGCGGGGAACGTTTTTCAGACACAGCAGAACGCCGGCTGTTGCGAGAACCGCAGCCGCAGTTTTCCCGGTGCAATATTTAGTTTTCAGCTTCTGGCAACAAATGGCGACAAAGCGATCAAAGGTGAAAGTGACGGTGAACCAGACAGAACAGTCTGTAGCTGAATACCTCAGTACATCGTTAACACTGCACACAGGGGTGATGGACAGGAAACTCCAATAAAAGTATTGGGATCGGATCCGAGACAAAACGACCTCGGTGATCAGGGCGAGTAGATCGGCCGCTGCCATGGCCACCAGGTAGCGAGTGGTGCAGGTGGAGAGGCCGCACTTTCCCCGGGACAGGATCACAATCGCCACTAAATTCACTGCGGAAAGAGAAGGGGAGCGGACACTGGGCATTACTGAACACGGTCTCCGGGGCTGAACACCGGCTCCACTTTCAGCTGGAGATCAGGAGTGTTGGAGTCGGTGCGCGGCTGCAGGTTTAACAATGTCAGACCCGGCTCCGACTGTGCCCGACCTGCCTGCTTCAGGGGAGAGGAGATAAGGCGACGGGCGGGGTAAAGGGCGGGAAGAGAACGAGCAGCCGCCCGCTACAATAGGCGGAATGGTCCTGTCTACAGTTAACCCCGCTCACAGTCTCTGATGGGGCCGGTTTCACAGACTTGACCGTGACCGGCCGCGTTTAACTAGGGCTCTGGGAACTCGGCATCTGATGGGGACCAGGAGGGTTCCAGAAGGAAATCAGGCACAACTTAGTATCCGGCAGCAGAGTGGCTCCGTTAATGGATTCATTCCACACTGAGTTCAGTTCGGTAACAACACACGCCGGTAGATCCGCGGCCACTGGTTCAGGAGATTGATCCAATTATTGACAAACTGGCGGTGGAATCCGACTGTGACAAACTCCACAGTGAGATGTGTCCACAGGAGCGGGTGTTCACCGATCAATAACTCAGACACAGTGAACTTCACAATGTAAACCCCTTCCCAGTCACACCGTCCCGGAGAGCTGCCTGTCCCGAGCACTGGGACAACTCTGGGCAAGGTCCCACTGAAGGCAAGAACAACATTCTAGTGGGTCCCGGCAGTGGGAGAAAGAGAGGGTTAGTTTCGGCTGTCTGAAAGTAAGAAAATTCACAGCGTTAATTCAAAGATATTTCACTGAGAGGATTGATATAATCCACACATTCTTACACAACGATCATCAGTTGGGAATATTGTAACACGATCAGAATCAGGTCAACATCTGTGAACACACGGAGTTATAAAACTTGAATTGTTCTGCTCACTTACCAGGGACTCCAACGGCAGCAATGATCACCTACAAGATTTTTTCCACGTCCATATATTCCCAATAATGGTGCCCCATTTTCTCTGCCCAGCGACGTGTCCCCGTGAGCTACCGGTAATCTCTCGGAATGAAATGCCGGGGCAGAACATTCCCGGAGATTTTATACCATTTTCCGTCTCCACCGGGACAGTGAAGTTTCAACAGAGTTTAAAAAATAGATATTTTGAAATGATTCGCAAACAGATGACATCAGCCAAGTGAAATCCCTGCTGAGACAGGTCGTGATTTATTCAGGGAATTGATTGAGAAACTCCAAAGACTGGGAATTGTGGCGATACTGAGGGATGGAAATTGGGAGCGGCATTGTTCCAGCAAAGGGGATATTGGTTCAAACTCCATCTGGTCCAACTCTCCGCCTCGTGTTGTTTGTCTGATTTCCTTCAATCCGCTTCACTCACTAAGGCAATCACAAATTCCAGGGACCCTCTCAGGGCTTCTGGTGCCCAGTTTGAAGGTGGACTGGGCGACATTTGTCCACAGCTTGAGGAATTAGATCAACAGATCACCTCGCACTAAAGTGGCCCCTCCACTATGCTTCACCACTCAATATGATCGCGGCTTAACTGACTGCAACCTCACCCCCACACTCCCGGCGAGGCCGGTAACCATTCACTCCTTGCTCGCCTGCGGTGGGTCTGATTTTGCGCTGGGACAATAACATTCTCTGCCTTCGTCACCTCTGAGGAGGAACGACCCAAAGACTCTCGACACTCAGAGAACAGAAATATTGTGGCTTCAGAATTGTCCGAAACCCAAATAACACAGCGAATGATGCGGCACATCTCCCTCCTCCCTTTCTGTCTCCCTCCTCCCTCTCTCTCCCTCCTCCCTTTCTCTCTCCCTCCATCCTTACTGCTGTGGCTCTCTCTGAACTATCACTCTCTCCTACCATCTCTATTCTTCCTCTCGGCTCCGCCATCTCTCTATCAACCTCGCTCTCTTAACTCCCCCCTCCTTCTCACTCCCATTGCATTTATCCCTCCGTTTCTTTCTATCTATCTGACCCTTCCATCGCTCCGTTTTGCCAACCCACGCGATCTGAACTCCGCTCTCTTTTCATGTTCTCACTCTCCCTTTGTTACTTAACTCTCCCTCCATCTCTTCTTTCGTCTTCTCCGCTATCTCTTCCTTTCATCACTGTACTCCCTATCGTCTCTCTCTTTTCCCCAACAATCCTGCTCGCCTTGGGGTAAAACTGATGGAGTGACACGCTGTGGAGCAGCACTGATGGAGTGACACACTGCGCGATTGTACTGATGGAGTGACATACTTCGGTGTAGTGCTGATTGAATGACACACTGGGGGTAGTATGGACAGAGTGGCGCACAGTGGGCGAGTACCGAAGTATTGACACAATTTTCGGTGGTACTGTCGGGTTGCACATTGTGACTTCCACACTGAAGTTGGACTGACGGTGGGGCAGTACAGATGGAGGGTTACACTGTTGGGTAATACTAATTGAATGAGTCCATGTGGTTGTACATAATGGAATAACAAGCTTAAGGCAGTACTGATGGAGTGCATCACTGTGGTGTAGTACTGATGGAATAACATATTGCAGGGTAGTACTGATGGAGTGACACGCTCCAGTGTTGTACTGATGGAGTGTAACACTGTGGAGTAGTACTGGTGTAATGACTTACTGTGGAGGTGTATTGATGGAATGACACACTGTGGGGTAGCACGGATGTAATAGCACATTCTGTTGGAGTGACGCAGTAATACTGATGGACTGACACACTCTGCGGTAGTACTGTTGCGATGAAAAACTGTGGTGAAACAGTGATGGAATTACACACTATGGAGTCGCAGCGATGGGTTAGCACACTGTGGGGTAATGCGGATGGAATGGCAGATTTAAGTTTGTCCTGAAACACTGGGGAGTACTGATGGAAGAACATATTGCGGGGAGCATTGATGGAGTGACACGTTCTAGGTTTGCACTGGAGTGACATGATGTGGGGCAGTGCCGATGTAGTGCAACACCATGGAGTTGTATTGATGCAGTGAGACACTGTGTGGTTTCACCGACGGAGTGACACACTGAGCGGTAGTACTATTGTGATGACAAACTGTGGTGTAGTACTAATGCAGTGACAAACTGAGCGGCAATACTGATGGAGTGACACAATTTGTGGCAGCACTTATGGGGTGACACACGGATAGTCCTGATTGAATGATAAACATCGGGTAGTACTAATGGAGTGAGACATTGTGCAGAAATACTAATAGAGTGAAACTGTGGGGAATTACTGTTGGAGTGACAAAGTGAGGTAGGACTGATGGAGTGACACACTGTGGGGAATACTGATGGAGTGACACTGCGAGGAAGTACTGATGGGTTGACACTGTGGGGTAGTACTGATGGAGTGACACGCTGCGTGGTATACTGATGGAGTGATAATCAATGGATTGTACTGATGGAGTGACACACGGTGGCGTAGTACTGATGCGACGATAACCCGAGTGATATTCCTGGTGGTGCGACGCTCTGTGGGGAGGCACTGGTGGAGTGGCACAATGTAGGGTAGTACAAATAGAGTAACAAACAACATTTTAGTACTGATGCAGTGGCACACTGTGGGTAGTGCTGGTGGAGTGATACACTTTGAGGTAGTATTGATGGAGTGACACACGATGTGGCAGTTCTGACGCAATGGCATACTGTGGGATAGTACTGATTGAGTGACACCCTGCGGTGTAGCACTGTTGGAGAGACATATTCCAGGGTAATACTGGTGCATTGAAACACCGTGGGGTAGTACTGATGGAAGGACTCATTGTGTAGTACTGATGGAGTGACACACCGTTGGATAGTACTGATAGAGTGACACCGTTTGCGGTAGTACTAATGGAATGATACACAAGGTGGTACTGATGTTGAAAAACACTGTGGGTGTGTATTGATGGTATGGTATACAGTGCGGTACTACCAATGAAGTGACACGCTCTCGGGTTGTAATGATGGAGTGACATAGTGTGTTGTAGTAATGATCGTCTAACACACTGTAGGCTTGTATTGATGGAGTGATAACCAGTGGGGTAGTGTTGATGGAGTGACACAATGTGGGCAGTACATATGCAGCAATACACTTTGGGGTTGTACTAGTGGGCGGGCACTGATGGAGTAAAACATTTTGGTGTATTACTGATGGAGTGACACAGTGTGCCGTAGTACTGATGGAGGAACAAACGATATGGTAGTACTGATATCGTGGCACACTGTGGGATAATATTAATGGTGTGAAACTAAATGGGGTACTACTGATGTAATGACACATTATAGGGTAGTTCTGATGGAGTGACACACTGAGGGGAAGAACTGATCGAATGACGCACTGTGGGATAGAACTGATGGAATGACTATCCATTTGCTAGTACTGATGCAATTGCATTCTATGGGATAGTACCGAATGAATGACACGTTGTGATGCAGTAATGATGGAGTAATCGACGATGTGGTAGTACTGATGGAGTGACACGCTGTGCGATAATATGTATGGATTAGCATCCTGTGGGGTAGTAGTGAAGGACTGGTATATTTTGGGGTAGTACTGATTATAGTGACACATTCGATGGTATTATTGAAGGGGTGAAAAACTGTGGGTAGATCTGATGAAATTACATACTTAAGGTGGTACTGACAGAGTGAAACACTTCGGGAAGAAATGATGGAATGACGTACTGTGGGGTTGTACTGATGAGAGTGACACGCTCTTGGGTTCGACTAATGGAGTAACATGTAGTACTGATGGAGTGACAGACTGTGAAGTAGTATTGATGGAGTAACCTAACGTAGGGTAGTGTTGAAGTAATGGCACATTCTGGGGTAGTTCTGATGGGGTGACACTCTGTGCGGTAGTACTGTTGTTGTGACATAATGTGGGATGGAATTGATGGAGTGACACTGTGCGGTAGCACTGATGGAGTGACGCACTGTAGGGTAGTACTGGTGTAATGGTATACTGTTGGATAGTACAGATGGAGTGACGCACTGTGGGGTAGTACTGGTGTAACGGTATACTGTGGTATAGTACTGATGGAGTGACGCACTGTAGGGTAGTACTGGTGTAAAGGTATAAAGTGGGATAGTACTGCTGGAGTGATATCGGCGAGACCAAGCGCAAGCTCGACGATCGTTTCGCTGAACAGCTCCACAGTCGTACCTGATCTCCCGGTTGCTCAGCACTTTAACTCGCCCCCGCTCCCCCATTCCCAATCTGAACTTTCTTTCCTGGGCATCCTCCGTTGTCAGAGTGAGGCCCAGCGCAAATTGGAGGAACAGCACCTCATACTTCGCTTGGGCAGCTAACATACCAGCGATATGAACATTGACTTATATAACTTCAATTAACCCTTGCTTCCCCTCTCTCTCCACCCCTCCTCCTTCCCAGTTCTCCCACCAGTCTCACTGTCTCCAACAAAATTATATCTCTTTCCCGCCGACCTCTCCGACATCAGTCTAAAGAAGGGTCTCGACCCGAAACGTCACCCGTTCTTTCTCTCCAGAGATGCTGCTTGTCTCGTTGAGTTACACCAGCATTCTGTGTCTACCTTCGATTTAAACCAGCATCTGCATTTCTTTCCTACACGAAGTACAAGGCACGACAAGACTTTCGGCTAATAATAGAAGTGCCGAACATGAGACGACCACCCTTACCTGCCTTCTCACAATGCATATCCCTTCATTACCTGAAAATCTGAACTTGTCTTAAATATTACTATTGTAACTGCGTCCAACTCCAGTGGAGTTGGTGGTAAGATTTTAGGACCCGTTATACAGGATGATGTGACAGAGTACTTATAAGTGCACGATGAATTAGGCATAAGTTGACATGGCTTTGTGAATGGAAGGTCATGTTTGATAAATTTGCTGGAATTATTTGAAGAAGTAAATAGCAAGACAGCCAAAGGGGTGACAGTAGATGTTGTTTACTTTGATTTTCAGAAAAGCTTTGACCAGGTGTCACAAGATGGCTGCTTAGGAAGATGAGAGCCCACGGTGTGAAAGGGCAAATACCAGCATGGATAACTGGTTGGCTGGATGGCAGAAGACAAAGAATAGCAATAAAGGGGGATTTTTTTCTCGTTAGCTAACAGTAACTCGTGGAGATCTTCAAGGATCGGTATTTGTCTGCTACTCCACGTTTTATATTATGATTTGGACGAGGGGATTGAAGGCTTTGTGGCCAAGTTTGCGGATGATAGGCAAAATAGGTGGATGGGCAGATAGTGTAGAGAAAGCAGGGACTCCGCAGAAGGACTTGGACATGTTGGGGGAATGGGCAGAGAAGTGGCAGATGGAATATAGTGTAGCAAAATGCGGAGTACTGCATTTTGGAAGTAGGAATATTGGTGTAGACTACTGTCTAAGTGGGGAAATAATCCATCAATCGGAAGTGCAAAGGGGCTTGGGAGTGCTGGTTAAGGATACCCAAAAAGTTTATTTGCAAGTTGAATCGGTGAGAATGATCAGCCATGATCACATTGATTGGTAGTGCTGGCTCGAAGGGCCGACTCCTGCACTTATTGTCTATTGTCTAATGGAAGCAAAGTCGATGCTTGCATTTATGTCAAGACGACTTGTATACAGAAACACGGATGTAATGTTGAGGCTATACAAGGCGCTGGGAAGGCCGCATTTGGAATATTGTGAGCAATTTTGTGCACCATATCAGAGGGGAGGTGTGCTGGCTCTGGAGAGGATTCCGGAGGAGGTTTACAAGAATGATCCCAGCAATAAGTTAAGCTATGGCGATCGTTTGTCGGCTCCCGGTTTGCACTCGGAGTTTAGAAGTATGAGGGTGGACCTCATTGAAACATACAGATATGTGAATGGTTTAGATCCAGTGGATGTGGAAAGTATGTTTCCACTTGTGGGAGCGTCTCGGACAAGAGATCATTTCCTCAGAATTAATCTACGTTCTCTTTTGAAGATGATCAGAAATTTATTTTTTCAGAAATTGATGAATTTGTGGAATTATTTGCCACAACAGGCTGTGTAGGTCACGTGAGTGGATATTTAAAGGCGTAGACAGAAAGATTCTTGATTAATACAGTTATCAGAAGTTATGGGGAGAAGGCAGGGGAATGGGGTTTGGAGGGAAAAAGATTGGCGGATAAGACGACTGGCCGAATTCTCTAATTCTACTCCTATTCCTTATCACCCAATGCCCACCTTCGATGCACACACTGCCCCTTGCTTTCCCCGCGCACCTCGTTTAAACTTCATCCCTTTCACCATAAAGGGGTGGCCTTCAATACTTGATATTTCCATCTTGAGAGGAATGTTCTGATTGTTTACCATATCTTTGCCTCTCATAATTTGCTATCGATCTATCAGGTTACTGCCCGAACTCCGATGAACCAGTCCAACGTCTGGTTGTTGATACGCTCCAGGCGATGTTCTTGTAAACGTCTTGAACACGATTTCCGAAGCGCCCATATCCTTCGTGAACGAGAGCGAACATAACTGTACACAATGCTGCAAAAGCGGCCGAAGTAAAGTTCTCTAAAGTTGAATATTGACATCTGACTCATATTCAATGACTCGGTCAACTATAGCAGGCATTCTACGTGGCTTATTTATTACTCTAAACGTACTACCACGATTTGCGTGTTTCGCATTGGGAACTCAAGGTCCATCATAAGCAATGCTGATGCTGCGATGCACTTATATTGTACAGACAGTGAGGGCTGTTGTGCCTCGATGTTGCAGTGTGCTGCTGATGTTCATCCAGGGGAGGGCGCTGTGGCAGTCTATTGCTACTGTCCATGCACTGAGGTGCGTTGTGTGTGGATGTTGCCGTGTGCTGCTGATGTTCATCCAGGGGAGGGCGCCATGACAGGACATTCCCACTGTACATGCACTGAGGTGCGCTGTGTGTGGATGTTGGATTGTGCTGTTGATGTTCATCCAGGGGAGGGCGACGTGACAGTCTATTGCCACTGTACATCCACTGGGGTGCGCTGTGTGAGGATGCTGCAGTGCACTGACAAAGAAGAACACTGGGTACAAAAGTCATAGCAGTAGAAGTAGGGCACCAGGCCCATCGAGTCCACTCCGGCATTCTATCATGGCTCACCTATAGTTCCCACTCAACTCCATTCTCCTGCCGTCTCACCGTAATTGTCGACACTCTTACGAATCACGACCATGTCCAGCTCCGATTTAAAAAATACCCAGTTACGGTTTCTACACCTGTCTGTGGCAGAATTCCAAAGATTTACCGCCTTCTTACGAAATAAATTCCTCATCATCTAATTTTAAGCGTACGTCCTTTTATTCTGAGGCTAGTCAAAAGGTGGTGAATCTGGGGAATGCTGCCACAGACGCCTCTGGAAGCCATCATTGGGGAATTGACCAGTTTTTAAATTGGGGATGGGCAGGTCCGTGATTAGTAAGAGTGTCAAAGTTGGGGTTGGATTTGAGTGGGAAAGATAAGGCAGCCATGATCGAATAGCGGATCAGACTCGGTGAGCCTAGTGACTTACTCAAATGACGTATGAACTTATGAACTCATTACTGACTCCGGGATTGGACGGAGTCTATAGACATAGAAAACATAGAAAATGGGTGCAGGAGGATGCCCTTTGGCCCTTCGAGCCAGCACCGCCACACACTGTGATCATGGCTGATCATGCACAATCAGTAACCTGTGCCTGCCTTCTCCACAAATCCGTTGATTCTGCTCGCCCCTAGAGTTCTAACACTGGTCGCTATTCAAGGATTTGACAATTGACCCGAACGACGACGTTAACACCTTTACAAATGCCATGAGAAAATGTGCGCAGTAATGCGCTTCCCGACGCAGTCTAGCCATCTCTTTATCCAGCTAATTGCTATAAACCACGCTAGCTCTCTAGCTATCTAGCTGTCTCGCTCTCTAGCCATCTTGCTGTCTAGCTATGTGGCTATCTAGCCATCTCGATCTGTAGCTATCAATATAGTTATATATCTACCTGACTAGCTATCTAGCTAAGGTAGACAAAATTCTGGAGTAACTCAGCGGGTCAGGCAGCATCTCAGGAGAGAAGGAATGGGTGACGTTTCGGGTCGAGACACTTCTTCAGACTGATGTCAGCGGATGGAGCCGGACAAAGATAGGATATAGACGGAGACAGGAAGTCTGGTGGGAGAACTGGGAAGGGGGAGTGGATTGAGAGGGAGAGCAGGGACTATCTGAAGTTAGACAAGTCAATGTTGATACCGCTGAGGTGTAAACTACCCAAGCGAAATATGAAGTGCTGTCCTCCAATTTGCGTTGGGCCTCACTCTGACAATGGAGGAGGCCCATGACAGAAAGGTCAGATTGGGAATGGGAGCGGGAGTTGAAATGCTGAGCCACCGGGAAATCAGTTTGGTTGAGACTGACTGAGCGGAGGTGTTCAGCGAAACGATCGCCGAGCCTCCGCTTGGTCTCGCCGATGTAGAGAGGTTGACACTTGGAACAGCGGATACAGCTGACGTTGGAGGAGGTGCAGGTGAACCTCTGCCTCACCTGGAAAGACTGTTTGGGTCCTTCGATGGAGTTGATTTGGGAGGTAAAGGGACTCGCCCCTCAAACAACACCTGTCCCGTTAACTCCCCACTCGACCAACACCTGTCCCTTTACCTCCCCCTCGTTCAACACCTGTCCCTTTACCTCTCCCCAACTAGCCTTCTAACCGTCTCGCCAAATAGCCATCTTCCTTTCAAGCGATCTAACCATCCAGCCATCTATGCTAGTCATCTATACGTATAGCTATTTAGTTAGCGATCTAACTATCTAGCTGGGTGTCACATAATGCTGGTCAGCCAGCATCTAGGAGAGAGAGAATGGGTGACGTTTCGGGTCGAGACCCTTCTTCAGTCTCGACCCGAAACGTCACCCATTCCCTCTCTCCGAGATGCTGCCTGACCTGCTGAGTTACTCCAGCATTTTGTGAAACCTTCGATTTGTACCAGCATCTGCAGTTATTTTCCTAACTACCCAGCTATCTCACGTGCTAGGTAGCTATCTATCTAGCTGGATCTAACAAGATCTCCCTCTCTCACGAGGCCCACAGAGGATGAGAGAGAGAGAGCACACCCCTCCAATAGCTGCCTAGATAGAGCTACCTATCTTACTATCAATATATCCAGCTATCTCGCCATACAGATATCCAGATTTCTAGCTGTCTGTCATTGCATGTAGATAGCTATCTAGTTAGTTCGCTATCTTGCTATCGAGATAGCTCACGCGCTGTCTGGCAGTCTATCCTGCTGGCCAGCAATCTAGCACTCGAGATAGCTGGATTGATAGCTACAGAGTTAGATACTTTGGTAGCTACATAGCTAGGTCGCTAACGAGACTGATGGCTAGGTAGAGCGATAACTAGATTACAAGATTGTTAGCCAACCGCTTTGACGGCCAGATAGCTGTTTAGCTTGGTAGAGCTTTGCTAGATGGCTAGTGAGCTAGGCATCTAGCCAGCCACACCAGTAGATGGCTCAGTAGACAGATAGCAAGTGAGTTTTATAGAGATTTAGCACCGAGGACTCTCTCGTTCCCCCTTTCACGCGGCCGCCAGAAAACGAGTGAGCGAGAAAGGGCACTTCACAAAGAGTTGCCTACAAAACTACCTAACTATTTTGCTGTGCAGAGTCCAGCTATCTCGCCACCCATCTGTCTAACGTTCAAGCTATCTAGCAATGCAGCTATTTAGCTAGGTAGAGAGCTAACACGCTCTCTGGCTGTCTTTCCCGCTGGCTATCAATCTACATAACTTGATATCCAGCTATCTAGCTGTCATGCTAACTCGTAAAGCAGCTTTCCGCCTATTTAGGGAGCCAGCAACCTATCAATTTGACTATCCACCCAGCTGTCCAGCTATATAGTTAACAGGCTAAATAGCTATCTCTCTAACTAGCTAGCATGCTATCTATCTCTCTATCGAGCTAGCCATCTAGCTATGCAAACTCCTAACTATTTACCTAGCTAGCTATCTTACTCTCTAGCTAACTATATATTTAGATATCTCCCCAGTTATCTACCCCGTTGGCTAGCAATCCAACTATCCAGCTATCCAGCTATATAGCTAGCAGTCTTGCTAGCTATCCAGTGATCTAATTACGGAGCTATCTATCCATTTGTCTCTGTAACAATCAATCTAGCTATTTATTTCTTAATCTGGCCATCTAGCGATTTACATATCTCCTATTGTTATCCAACTATCTAGCTATTTAGCCATGTAGTTATATATCTGACTAGCTGCATAGCTATCTAGCTATCTAACTAAGTAGCCAGCTCGCCAACAAGCCTTCTAGCCATCTACTCATCAAGCCATCTCGTTGTCTGACTACCCACCCATCTGGCGTTATTCAGCTCGCCATCTACCGAGCCAGACAGCTTCCCAGCTGGTCAATTAGTCAAGTAGCCAACTAGCCTTTCATCCGTCTAGCCAGATAGCTATTTAGGCATCGAGTCATCCAGTCATCTAGATATATAGCCATTGTGAGCGATCTATCTGGCAATTAATTTGCTAGGTAGCTATCTACAAAGCTAGGTATAGCTAAATCTCCATCTGTGGGCCTCGCGAGAGAGGGAGCGCACCGCATAGAGAGCTGCCTATGTCTCTAGCTAGACAATGGACAATAGGTGCAAGAGGAGGCCGGCAGGAGGCCATTCGGCCCTTCGAGCCTGTACGCACCGCCATTCAATGTGATCATGGCTGATCATTCTCAATCAGTACCCCGTTCCTGCCTTCTCCCCATACCCCCTGACTCCACTATCATTAAGAGCTCTATCTGGTTCTCTCTTGAATGCATACAGAGAATTGGCCTCCACTGCCTTCTGAGGCAGAGAATTTCACAGATTCACAACTCTCTGACTGAAATTATTTTTCCTCATCTCAGTTCTAAATGGCCTACCCCTTAATTAAACTGTGGCCCCTTGTTCTGGACTCCCCCAACATTGGGAACATGTTTCCTGCCTCTAACGTGTCCAACCTCTTATACGTTTCGATAAGATCTCCTCTCATCCTTCTAAATTCCAGTGTATACAAGCATAGTCGCTCCAGTCTTTCAACATATGACAGTCCCGCCATTCCGGGAATTAACCTAGTACACTTACGTTGCACGCCCTCAATACCAAGAATATCCTTCCTCAAATTTGGAGACCAACACTGCACACAGTACTCCAGGTGCGGTCTCACTAGGGCCCTGTACATCTGCAGAAGGACCTCTTTGCTCCTATACTCAACTCCTCTTGTTATGAAGGCCAACATTCCATTGGCTTTCTTCACTGCCTGCTGTACCTGCATGCTTCCTTTCAGTGACTGATGCACTAGGACAACCAGATCTCGTTGTACGTCCCCTGTTCCTAACTTGACACCATTCAGATAATACCCTGCCTTCCTGTTTCTACCACCAATGTGGATAACCTCACACTTGTCAACATTAAACTGCATCTGCCATGCATCCGCCCACTCACACAACCTGTCCAAGTCACCCTGCAACCCCATAGCATCTTCCTCACATTTCACACTACCACCCAGTTTTGTATCATCTGCAAATTTGCTAATGGTACTTTTAATCTCTTCATCCATGTCAATCAATCAATTGAATTTGTGTGGGTCTGTGTCTGTGTGTGGGTGTTTGTGTGGGTCTGTGTCTGGGTGTTTGTGTGGGTCTGTGTCTGGGTGTTTGTGTGGGTCTGTGTCTATGTGTTTGTGTGGGTCTGTGTCTGTGTCTGTGTGTTTGTGTGGGTCTGTGTCTGTGTCTGTGTGGGTCTGTGTCTGGGTGTTTGTGTGGGTCTGTGTCTGGGTGTTTGTGTGGGTCTGTGTCTGTGTGTGGGTGTTTGTGTGGGTCTGTGTCTGGGTGTTTGTGTGGGTCTGTGTCCCTCTCTCTCCCCCTCTGTCTCTCTCTCTCTCCCCCCCCCCACCCCCCTCTCTCTCTCTCCCCTCTCTCCCCCCACTATCTCTCCCCCTCTATCTCTCTCTCCCCCTCCCCCCCTCTATCTCTATCTCTCTCTCTCTCCCTCTCTCTCTCCCCCCTCTCTCTCTCTCTCTCCCCCTCTCTCCCTCTATCTCTCTCTCCCCTCTCTCTTCCCCCCCTCTATCTCTATCTCTCTCTCCCTCTCTCTCTCCCCCCCTCTCTCTCTCTCTCTCTCTCTCTCCCTCTCTCTCCCCCCCTCTCTCTCTATCTCTCTCTCCCCCCTTCTCTCTCTCCCCCTTCTCTCTCTGTCCCCTCCCTCCCCCCTCTCTCTCCCCTCTCTCTCCCCCCCTCTCTCTCTCTCCCCCCTCTCTCTCTCTCTCCCCCTCTATATCTCTCTCCCCCCTCTATCTCTCTCTCTTCCCCTCTCTCCCCCTCCCCCTCTCTCTCTCCCCCCTCTATCTCTCTCTATGTCTCTCTATCTCTCTCTCTCTCTCCCCCCCTCTCTCTCTCCCCCCTCTCTCTCTCCCCCCTCTCTCTCCCCCCTCCCTCTCCCCCTCCTCTCTCTCTCTCTCTCTCCCCCCCTCTATCTCTCTCTCCCTCTCTCTCCCCCTTCTCCCTCTCTCCCCCTCTATCTCTCTCTCCCCCCCCTCTATCTCTCTCTCTCTCCCCCTCTCTCCCTCCCCCCCCTCTATCTCTCTCTCTCTCTCTCCCTCTCCCTCCCCCTCCCTCCCCTCTATCTCTCTCTCTCTCTCCCTCCCTCTCCCCCCCCTCTCTCTCTCTCTCTCTCCCTCCCCCTCTCCCCCCCCTCTCTCTCTCTCTCAACCTCTCTTTCTCTCCCTCTCCCCCCTCTCTGTATCTCTATCTCTCTCCCCCTCTCCTCTCTCCCTCTCCCTCTCAGTGGCGGTATTTGCTTACTAAAATGGCGGGGTAGCTTACTGTAATGGCTGGGACAGAGCGCACAGCGGCGGGGTTTGCTTACTAAAATGGCGGGGGCAGTGAGAGCGGCGGGGTTTGCTTACTCAAATGGCGGGAAGGTTGCTTACTGAAATGACTGGGACAGAGCGAAATGCGGCGGCTTTGCTTACTAAAATGGCGGGGTTGCTTACTGAAATGGCGGTCTTTGCTTACTAAAATGGCGGTGTTTGTTTACAGAAATGGCGGGTTTGCTTACTATAATGGCGGGGTTTCTTTACTAAAATGGCGGGGTTGCTTACTAAAATGGCGGGGGCAGAGCGCAAAGTGGCGGGGTTTGCTTACTAAAATGGTGGGGGAGAGCGCACAGCGGCGGTATTTGCTTACTAAAATGGCGGGGTAGATTACTGAAATGGTTGGGGCAGGCGCACAGCGGCGGGGTTCGCTTACTAAAATGGCGGGTTTTCCTTACTGAAATGGCGGGGGCAGAGCGAAATGCGGCAGGTGATGCTTACTGAAATGGCGGGGGTTCTTGCTAAAATGGCGGGACAGAGCGAAATGCGGCTGGTTTGCTTACTAAAATGGCGGGTTTGCTTACTAAAATGGCAGCGCCCTCGGCCAATGACGGCGCCGCTTCCGCCTCCCCGCGGCCAATGGCGGCATTTGGGGGGCGGAACTTGGAGCCGCCCCTTAAAGGGGCCGCGACCCGGCAACCAGGAACCCCCAATTACTCTCTCTCCCCCCTCTCTCTCACTCTGTCGCTCTCTAGAGGATGTACCGTGTGTTTGCAGCCGGAACACCCGCCTCTCTCTCTCCACCCCTTTAACCCTCGTGTCTCCACCTCCTCTCTCTCTCTCTCCTTCAGTCTCTGCCTCCTTCTCTCTTTCCCAAACTTTACAAAACTTTCACTCTCTCTCTGCAGAAACCTCCCTCCCTCCACTACTCCCTCTCTATCTCTCTCTCTCTCCCTCCCTCCTTCCCTCCCTCCCTCTCTCCACTACCCCCCTCCCTCTTTCTCTCCACTACCCCACTCTCTCTCTATCTCCCCCCCCCTCTCCCTCTCTCTCTCTCTTGTTACAGTTCTAGGCCTTGTAATAAACAATAGACGACACTCACTAATCGTGTGTGTGTGTGTGTGTGTGTGTGTGTGTGTGAGCTCACTGACTTACCCCAGTCTAGTAGACACCGACCGACACTTCAGCAGTTGTGTCCAAGCTTGCAATCGCCGTCTTTTATCTGCCAACCTGACAACCTGTGTGGGGGTCTGTGTGTCCCTCTCTCTCCCCCTCTCTCTCTCTCCCCCCCTCTGTCTCTCTCTCTCTCCCCCCTCTTTCTCTCTATCCCCCTCTCTGTCTCTCCCTCTCTCTCTCTCAACCTCTTTCTCTCTACCTTTCTCTCTCTCAACCTCTTTCTCTCAACCTCTTTCTCTCTCTCTCTCAACCTACTTCTCTCTCTCTCTCAACCTCTTTCTCTCTCTCTCTCTCCACCTCTTTCTCTCTCTCCACCTTTCTCTCTCTCAACCTCTTTCTCTCAACCTCTTTCTCTCTCTCTCAACCTACTTCTCTCTCTCTCTCTCAACCTCTTTCTCTCTCTCTCTCTCCACCTCTTTCTCTCTCTCTCTCCACCTTTCTCTCTATCCCCCTCTCTCTTTCTCTCCCTCTCAACCTCTTTCTCTCTCTCCACCTCTTTCTCTCTCTCTCAACCTCTTTCTTTCTCTCTCTCTCCACCTTTCTCTCTCTCTCTCCACCTTTCTCTCTCTCTCTCTCCACCTTTCTCTCTCTCTCAACCTCTTTCTCTCTCTCTCTCAACCTCTTTCTCTCTCTCTCTCTCAACCTTTCTCTCTCTCTCAACCTCTTTCTCTCTCTCTCAACCTCTTTCTCTCTCTCTCAACCTTTCTCTCTCTCTCAACCTCTTTCTCTCTCTCTCTCTCAACCTCTTTCTCTCTCTCTCAACCTCTTTCTCTCTCTCTCAACCTTTCTCTCTCTCTCAACCTTTCTCTCTCTCAACCTCTTTCTCTCTCTCTCTCTCCACCTGTCTCTCTCTCTCTCTCTCTCCACCTCTTTCTCTCTATCCCCTCTCTTTCTCTCTCTCTCTCCACCTCTTTCTCTCTCTCTCTCAACCTTTCTCTCAACCTCTTTATTTCTCTCTCTCTCTCCACCTTTCTCTCTCTCAACCTCTTTCTCTCTCTCTCTCAACCTCTTTCTCTCTCTCTCTCAACCTCTTTCTCTCTCTCTCTCAACCTCTTTCTCTCTCTCTCAACCTCTTTCTCTCTCTCTCTCAACCTTTCTCTCTCTCTCCCAACCTCTTTCTCTCGCTCTCTCCCAACCTCTTTCTCTCTCTCAACCTTTCTCTCTCTCAACCTCTTTCTCTCTCTCCCAACCTCTTTCTCTCTCTCAACCTTTCTCTCTCTCAACCTCTTTCTCTCTCTCTCAACCTCTTTCTCTCTCTCTCAACCTCTCTCTCTCTGTCTCAACCTCTTTCTCTCTCTCTCTCAACCTCTTTCTCTCTCTCTCTCAACCTCTTTCTCTCTCTCTCTCAACCTCTTTCTCTCTCTCTCAACCTCTTTCTCTCTCTCTCTCAACCTCTTTCTCTCTCTCTCTCAACCTCTCTCTCTCTCTCTCAACCTCTCTCTCAACCTCTCCCTTTCTCTCTCTCTCCCTCCCTCTCTCACTTTCTCTCTCAACCTCTTCCTATATCTCTCTCTCCCCCTCTCTCTCTCTCCCTCTCCCCTCTCTCCCCCTCTGTCTCTCTATCTCTCTCCCCCCCCCCCCTCTCTCTCTCTCTCTCTCTCTCTCTCTCCCCTCTCTATCCCCCTCTCTCTCAACCTCTCTCTCTCTCTCTCTCAACCTCTCCCTTTCTCTCTCTCTCTCTCTATCCTCCTTTCTCTCTCCCTTTCCCTCTCTCCCTTTCCCCCTCTATCTCTCTCCCTCTCAACCTCTCTTTCTATCTGTCTCTCTCCCCCTCTCTCTCTGTCTCTCTCCCCCTCTCTCTCTCTGTCTGTGTCTCTCTCTCTCTCTCTCCCCCTTGTTGTGTGTGTGTGTGTGTGTGTGTGTGCGTGAGATTTGGACAATCTCTCTCTCTCTCTCTTACCTGTAGCTGTGATAGCTGCTCCTTTCTCAGCTTAACCCCCGGTGTAGTGAACACACACACTCCAGCAGTTCTCCAAGCTTGTGATCGCCGTCTTTTATCTGCCTGCCTGCCTGCCTGCCTGCCCCGCCAACCTGAGGAACAAAACGAAACGAAACACACATGAGGTTGGTCATCTTAAACTTACCCAATAACAGATATTGATTAACCCCATACATACATAAATAACGGATATAGAATAAACAGGTGTTGTGTGTTATAAACAAGTGTTGCTTGCTGTCATAAACTCTTTATTTGTGTAGGATTCCTAACATCCATCCATCCACCCACCCAACCGCCTTTGTTAATCATTTTCCAATGTGCTATAGATTTGTGGAGTTGAGTCATGTATCCAGACCTGGCTCTGTGTTCCTCATGTCCACATTACCCCCTTTTATCATTCTAATGATAACTATAAAGGTATAAATCAGACGGAAGGCTCATTAGAGACGAGTTTATAGTCATCAGAGTTTATCCCTAACATGATGCTTTATTAGCCAGATGGGCTGTCTGTCTAATCTCGCCTCCATGTCCCTACTCCTTCCGCCCGATCCTTATACCCTAACCCCTCATGGAGACTAGTGGTAAACGACCTCATGGCTCTGCTTTCTCCCCTGGACCCGACCCGACCCGTAGGACCGACCGACCGACCGACCGACCCGGACGGACCGACCGACCCGGACAGACGACCGACCGACCGACCCGGACCGACCCGGACGGACCGACCGACCGACCTGGACCGAACCGGACGGACCGACCCGGACGGACCGACCGAACGACCCGGACGGACCGACCGACCGACCGACCGACCCGGACGGACCGACCGACCCGGACGGACGGACCGACCGACCCGGACCGACCGACCCGGACGGACGGACCGACCGACCCGACCGACCCGGACCGACCGACCTGGACGGACCGACCGACCGACCCGGACCGACCGACTGACCGACCGACCGACCGACCCGGACGGACCGACCGACCCGGACGGACGGACCGACCGACCTGGACCGACCCGGACGGACCGACCGACCGACCCGGATGGACGGACCGACCGACCGACCGACCCGGACGGACCGACCGACCCGGACCGGACCGACCCGACCGACCCGACTGACCGACCGACCCGGACGGACGGACCGACCGACCGACCCGGACCGACCGACCGACCCGGACGGACCGACCCGGACGGACCGACCGACCGACCGGGACGGACCGGCCGACCCGAAGGGACGGACCCGGATGGACGGACCGACCGACCCGGACGGACGGACCGACCGACCCGGATGGACCGACCGACCGACCGACCCGACCCGGACCGACCGACCGACCCGGACGGACCGACCGAACGACCGACCCGGACGGACCGACCAACCGACCCGGACGGACCGACCCGGACGGACCGACCGACCGACCCGGACCGACCGACCGACCGACCCGGACGGACCGACCGACCGACCCGGACGGACGGACCGACCGAACCGACCGACCGACCCGGACGGACCGACCGACCGACCCGGACGGACGGACCGACCGACCCGGACCGACCGACCGACCCGGACGGACGGACCGACCGACTGACCCGGACGGACCGACCGACCCGAAAGGACCGACCGACCCAGACGGACCGACCCGGACGGACCGACCGACCCAGACGGACGGACCAACCGACCGACCGACCCGGACGGACCGACTGACCCGGACCGACCGACCCGGACGGACGGACCGACCAACCGACCGAGTGTTTGTGTTACAGATCTTGGCCTTGTAATAAACAATAGACGACACTCACTAATTGTGTGTGTGTGTGTGTGTTTGTGTGTGAGCTCACTCACTTACCCCAGTCTAGTAGACACCGACCGACACTCCAGCAGACCGACCGACCGACTGACTGTGTGGGTGCTTGTGTTACAGTTCTTGGCCTTGTAATAAACAATAGACGACACACTCACTAATTGTGTGTGTGTGTGTGTGTGTGAGCTCACTGACTTACCCCAGTCTAGTAGACACCGACCTACACTCCAGCAGTTGTGTCCAAGCTTGCGATCGCCGTCTTTTATCTGACAACTTGAGGGCAGAAACACACATGAGGTTGGTTGTCTTAAACTTACCCAATAACAGATATTGATTGACCCTGTACATCCATACATACTTATACATAACAGGGATATAGAATAAACAGGTGTTGTGTGTGTGTGTGTGTGTGTTTTAAACAAGTGTTGCTTGCTGTCATAAACTCTTTATTTGTGTAGGATTCCTAACATCCATCCACCCACCCACCTTTGTTGATCATTTTCCAATGTTCTATAGATTTGTGGAGTTGAGTCATGTATGCAGACCTGGCTCTGTGTTCCTCATGTCCACATTACCCCCTTTTATCATTCTAATGATAACTATAAAGGTATAAATCAGACGGAAGGCTCATTAGAGGCGAGTTTATAGAGTCATCAGAGTTTATCCCTAACATGATGCTTTATTAGCCAGATAGTCTGTCTAATCTCGCCTCTATGTCCCTACTCCTTCCGCCGGATTCGTATACCCTAACCCCTCACGGAGACCAGTGGTAAACGTCCTCATGGCTCTGGTTTATACCCTGGACATTTAATTGGAGGTACGTTTCCCCCGTCTGTATCCGGAGTACTCAACTCTGTGTTTGTGCTTTTAGAACCTGTCTACGAGATTTCTAATAAACTAACAGGTAAAGTCAATGCCATCTCTGATTATTGTCATCCAACTGACCGCCAACGCCAACTCGACAGATTCAAGATCGGTTCCTGTTGGAGGGGAGCTAATCTTGTCCCACTTTTTAAGAAAGGAGGGAGAGAGAAAACGGGAGAAATTATAAACGACATTTTTGAGAATACACACTTGTTTGTTTGTGTGTGTGTGTGTGTGTGTGTGTGTGTGTGTGTGTGTGTGTGTGTGTGTGTGTGTGTGTGTGTGTGTGTGTGTGTGTGTGTGTGTGAGAGAGAGAGAGATTTGGACAATCTCTCTCTCTCTGACCTCTTGCTGTAGCTGTGATAGCTGCTCCTTTCTCAGCTTAACCCCCAGTCTAGTAGACACAGACACTCCAGCAGTTCCCCATGAGGATCGAGCACCGAGCTTGTGATCACCATCTCTTTTAACAGCCCCCTCCGACCTGAGGAACGAAACACACAGATATGGGTGAAATTCACACACACAGACATAACAGGCATCTATCTCCCTGAACCAATAATACAAAGGACAGCTCAATGCACTGTGCTGCAAAACCCCAATCGGATCGATGCACTCAGTCAGTTTGCAAAATCATTCTGCAAGGTATCAATTTGAAGGAACTCCTGGACCATTGTCCATCCTGCAGATCAGCCTGAGCCCAGACTGGCAGGTGTCAATCAAACGGAAAGCCTGTGTAGTTCTGCAGACAAGGGCTGAGCAATACTGACAAATCTCTCACTCCCTATATTTATTTAAGTTCCCACATATTCCAAAATGCAGATTGTATTAGTTAAAGTTATGAATCCTACATAAATAAATATTTATTTAAGTTCCCACATATTCCAAAATGCAGATTGTATTACTTAAAGTTATGGACCCTACATCAATAAATATGTATTTAAGTTGCTGCATATTCCAAAATGCAGATTGTATAAGATAAAGTTATGAATCATACTTAAATAAAGTTCCCACATATTCCAAAATACAGCTTGTATTAGTTAAAGTTAGGAATCCTACATAAATAAATGTTTATTTAAGTTCCCACATATTCCAAAATGCAGATTGTATTAGATAAAGTTATGGATCCTCCATCAATAAATATGTATTTAAGTTGCTGCATATTCCAAAATGCAGATTGTATAAGATAAAGTTATGAATCCTACTTAAATAAAGTTCCCACATATTACAAAATGCAGATTGTATTAGTTAAAGTTAGGAATCCTACATCAATAAATATTTATTTAAGTTGCTGCATATTCCAAAATGCAGATTGTATTAGATAAAGTTAGGAATCCTACATCAATAAATATTTTTGATAAAACACAAGGCTTGTTTATTCTTTATCCCATCAGCAATAAAACAGGCAGGCAAGTTTAAAAAACATATCAAAAAATACTTTTTTCAAGTAATAAATATTTTAAAAACATTTTCTTTTCAACAACTCCATCCGACATTTCCACAGGTAACACATTCAATGCAGATATTCATTTCCAAATTTACACAAAATCCCTTATTTGGAGTCTCTCTCTCTCTCTCTCTTACCTGTTCTTGTAGCTGTGATAGCTGCACCTTTCTCAGCTTAACCCCCAGTCTAGTAGACACTCCAGTAGTCCCCATGGGGTCCAGCACCAAGCTTGTGATCACCATCTCTTTTATCTGCCCCCTCCAACCTGAGGGACCAAACAAACATAACAGGCATCTCCCTGAACCAATAATACAAAAGACAGCTCAATGCACTGTGCTGCAAAAACCCAATAGGAACGATGCACTCAGAGTCAGTTTGCAAAATCATTCTGCAAGGTATCAATTTGAAGGAACTCCTGGACCATTGTCCATCCTGCAGATCAGCCCGAGCCCAGACTGGCAGGCACCATTCAAACCCAAACCGAAAGCAGACAAGGGCTGAGCAATACTGACAAATCTCTGACCCTATATTTATTTAAGTTGCTGCATATTCCAAAATGCAGATTGTATTAGTTAAAGTTAGGAATCCCACATAAATAAATATTTATGATAAAATATTTTTGATAAAGCAGTCAGAGTCAGTTTGCAAAATCATTCTGCAAAGTATCAATTTGAAGGAACATGGGGAACTCCTGGAGCAGATCAGCCTGAGCCCAGACTGGCAGGTGTTTAAGTTCCCACATATTCCAAAATGCAGATTCTCTTAAAGTTATGAATCCTACATAAATAAATCTTTATTTAAGTTCCCACATATTCCAAAATGCAGATTGTATTAGTTAAAGTTAGAAATCCTACATAAATAAATCTTTATTTAAGTTGCTGCATATTCCAAAATGCAGACTGTATTAGTTCAATTTAGGAATCCCACATAAATAAATATTTTTGATAAAGCACAAGACTTGTTTATTCTTTATCCCATCAGCAATAAAAACAGGCGTTTTTTAAAAAATATTTTTAAAAACTTTTTTCAAATAATAAATATTTTTAAAACATTTTCTTTTCAACAACTCCATCCGACATTCCAAAATGCACATTGTATTAGTTCAAGTTATGAATCATACATAAATAAGTATTTATTTAAGTTCCCATATTCCAAAATGCAGATTGTATTAGTTCAAGTTATGAATCCTACATAAATAAATATTTATTTAAGTTCCCACATATTCCAAAATGCAGATTGTATTATTTAAAGATAGGAATCCTACATAAATAAATCTTTATTTAAGTTGCTGCATATTCCAAAATGCAAATTGTATTAGTTCAATTTAGGAATCCAACATAAATAAATATTTTTGATAAAACACAACATTTTTTCATTCTTTATCCCATCAGCAATAAAACAGGCAATTTAAAAAAAAAATATCAAGTAATTTTCAAGTAATAAATATTTTAAAACATTTTCTTTTCAACAACTCCATCCGACATTTCCAGAGGTTACAATCAAACGGAAAGCCTGTGTAGTTCTGCAGACAAGGGCTGAGCAATACTGACAAATCTCTGACTCAATATATTTATTTAAGTTGCTGCATATTCCAAAATGCAGATTGTATTAGTTAAAGTTATGAATCCTACATGAATAAACATTTATTTAAGTCCCCACATATTCCAAAATGCAGATTGTATTAGTTAAAGTTATGAATCCTACATCAATAAATATTTATTTAAGTTGCTGCATATTCCAAAATGCAGATTGTATTAGTTCAAGTTGTGAATCCCACATAAATAAATATTTTTGACAAAGCACAAGACTTGTTTATTCTTTATCCCATCAGCAAAAAAACAGGCAAGTTTTTTTTTTAAATATCAAAAAATACTTTTTCAAATAATGAATAATTTAAAAACATTTTCTTTTCAACAACTCCATCCGACATTTCCACAGGTTACACATTCAATGCAGATATTCATTTCCAAAATTTACACAGAATCCCTTATCTGGAGTCTCTCTCTCTCTCTCTTACCTTTTCCCGTAGCTGTGATAGCTGCACCTTTCCCAGTCTAGTGGACACAGACACACTCCATGAGGATCTAGCACCAAGCTTGTGATCACCGTCTCTTTTATCTGCCCCCTCCAACCTGAGGGACCAAACAGACATAACAGGCATCTCCCTGAACCAATAATACAAAGGACAGCTCAATGCACTTTGCTGCAAAACCCCAATAGGAACGATGCACTCAGAGTCAGTTTGCAAAATCATTCTGCAAGGTATCAATTTGAAGGAACTCCTGGACCATTGTCCATCCTGCAGATCACCCTGAGCCCAGACTGGCAGGCACCATTCAAACCCAAACCGAAAGCAGACAAGGGCTGAGTAATACTGACAAATCTCTGACCCTATATTTATTTAAGTTGCTGCATATTCCAAAATGCAGATTGTATTAGTTAAAGTTATGAATCCCACATAAATAAATATTTTTGATAAAATATTTTTGATAAAGCACTCAGAGTCAGTTTGCAAAATCATTCTGCAAAGTATCAATTTGAAGGAACATGGGGAACTCCTGGAGCAGATCACCCTGAGCCCAGACTGGCAGGTGTTTAAGTTGCCACATATTCCAAAATGCAGATTCTCGTAGATAAAGTTATGAATCCTACATAAATAAATCTTTATTTAAGTTCCCACATATTCCAAAATGCAGATTGTATGAGTTAAAGTTAGGAATCCTACAAAAATCAATATTTATTTAAGTTCCCACATATTCCAAAATGCAGATTGGATTAGTTCTAAGTTATGAATCCTACATAAATAAGTATTTATTTAAGTTCCCACATATTATAAAATGCAGATTGTATTAGTTAAAGTTAGAAATCCTACATCAATAAATATTTATTTAAGTTCCCACATATTACAAAATGCAGATTCTCTTAGATAAAGTTATGAATCCTACATAAATAAATCTTTATTTAAGTTCCCACATATTCCAAAATGCAGATTGTATTAGTTAAAGTTATGAATCCTACATAAATAAATATTTATTTTAGTTCCCACATATTCCAAAATGCAGATTGTATGAGTTAAAGTTATGAATCCTACATAAATAAATCTTTATTTAAGTTGCTGCATATTCCAAAATGCAGATTGGATTAGTTCTAAGTTATGAATCCTACATAAATAAGTATTTATTTAAGTTCCCACATATTATAAAATGCAGATTGTATTAGTTAAAGTTAGAAATCCTACATCAATAAATATTTTTGATAAAACACAACACTTTTTTATTCTTTATCCCATCCGCAATAAAACAGGCAAATTTTTAAAAAACATATCAAGTAATTTTCAAGTAATTTTCAAAGTAATAAATATTTTAAAACATTTTCTTTTCAACAACTCCATCCGACATTTCCAGAATTTACAATCAAACGGAAAGCCTGTGTAGTTCTGCAGACAAGGGCTGAGCAATACTGACAAATCTCTGACTCCTATATTTATTTAAGCTGCCACATATTCCAAAATGCAGATTGTATTAGTTAAAGTTAGGAATCCTACATGAATAAATATTTTTGATAAGACACAACACTTGTTTATTCTTTATCTCATCAGCAATAAAACAGGCAAGTGGTCTCTTTCTTAAAACACAGTCTCTGCCTCTCTCTCTCTCTCTCTGACTCCGAAGGGCCTGTTTACGCGCTGTATTTAAAAATCTAAAAATCTAAATCTCTCTCTCCTTCCTCTCTTCCCCTCTCTCTCCCCCTCTCTCCCCCTCCTCTCTCTGTCCCCCTCCTCTAAATTATAAAAGTTAAAACCCACTTTTCCCAATGTGGGTTGTTTTTAAATGTGCTATACAAATAAAATTGACTTGACTTGACTCCTCTCTCCCCCTCTCTCTCCCTACTCTCTCTCCCCCTCTCTCTCCCCTCTCTCTCTCCCCCTCTCTCCCTCCTCTCTCTCTCCCCCTCTCTCTCCCCCCCTCACTCTCTCTCTCTCTCTCTCTCTCTCTCTCCCTCTCTCTCTCTCTCTCTCCCTCTCTCTCTCCCTCCTCTCTCTCTCTGCCCCTCTCTCTCCCCCCTCTCTCTCCCCCTCTCTCTTCCCCCTCTCTGTCACCCTCTCTCTCCCCTCTCTATCTCCCCCCTCTCCCTCCCTCCTCTCTCTCCCCCTCCTCTCTCTTATAAAAGATATTTTATAAATGAAAGCTCGTGGCTTTTTGAGTTTGTTTGTGCATGACTCTCTCTCTCTCTCCCTCCTCTCTCCCCTTCCCTCTCTCTCTCTCCCCTTCCCTGTCTCTCTCTCCACCTCTTGCTATTAAAAGATATTTTATAAATTAAAGCTCGTGGGTTTTTGAGTTTGTTTGTGCCTGTGTGACTCTCTCTCTCTCCCCCTCCTCTCTCTCCCCCTCCACTCTCTCCCCCTCCACTCTCTCCCCTCCTCTGTCTCCCCCTCCTCTCTCTCTCTCTCCCTCCTCTCTCTCTCTCTCCCTCCTCTCCCTCCTCTCTCTCCCTCCCTCTCCCTCCCTCCCTCTCCCTCCTCTCTCTCAAACTCTCCAAAATGATCTCAACTTTATTTCAGTGCTCAATGTCGCCCGTCGGGCGGGCTGCTAATTGATAATTGGTGGGATTGCTGAGCCTTGGGGAAGTTGTGGGTTTTAGCAGTTCCACATGTGCTCACTGTTTCTGGCAACAAAATGGCCGCCACATGTGCTCGCTCTTTCTGTCAAAAAAATGGCCGCCACGTGTGCTCGCTGTTTCTGTCAACAAAATGGCCGCCACATGTGCTCGCTGTTTCTGGCAACAAAATGGCCGCCACATGTGCTCGCTGTTTCTGGCAACAAAATGGCCGCCACATGTGCTCTCTGTTTCTGGCAACAAAATGGCCGCCACATGTTTTCGCTGTTTCTGGCAACAAAATGGCCGCCACGTGTGCTCGCTGTTTCTGGCAACAAAATGGCCTTCTGAGGCAGAGAATCCCAGATTCACAACTCTCTGACTGAAAAAGTTTCTCCATTCTAAATGGCCGACCCCTTATTCTTAAACTGTGGCCCCTTGTTCTGGACTCCCCCAGCATCGGGAACACGTTTCCTACCTCGTATGTGTCCAACCCCTTAAGAATTTTATATGTTTCGATAAGATCCCCCCTCAGTCTTCTAAATTCCAGCGAGTATAAGCCTGGTCTATCCAGTCTTTCTTCATATGAAAGTACTGCCATCCCAGGGATCAATCTGGTGAACCTTCTCTGTACTCCCTCTAAGGCTAGAATGTCTATCCTCAGATTAGGAGACCAAAACTGTACGCAATACTCCAGGTGTGGTCTCACCAAGGCCCTGTACAACTGCAGCAGAACCTCCCTGCTCCTATACTCAAATCCTCTTGCTATGAATGCCAACATACCATTCGCTTTCTTCACTGCCTGCTGCACCTGCATGCTTGCTTTCAATGACTGGTGCACCATGACACCCAGGTCACGTTGCATCTCCCCTTCTCCTAATTGGCCACCATTCAGGTAATACTCTGCTTTCCTGTTCTTGCCGCCAAAGTGGATAACCTCACATTTATCCACATTATATTGCATCTGCCATGCATTTGCCCACTCGCCTAATCTATCCAAGTCACTCTGCAGCCTCCTAAAATCCTCCTCGTAGCTAACACTGCCACCCAGCTTCGTGTCATCCGCAAACTTAGAGATGTTCCATTCAATCCCCTCGTCCAAATCATTAATATATATTTTAAATAACTGGAGTCCCAGCACTGAGCCTTGCGGTACCCCACTAGTCACTGCCTGCCATTCCGAAAAGGACCCCTTTATTCCTACTCTTTGCTTCCTGTCCGCCAACCAATTCTCTATCCACCTCAACACTGAACCCCCAATACCGTGTGCTTTAAGTTTGTACCCCAATCTCCTATGTGGGACCTTGTCGAAGGCCTTCTGAAAGTCCAGATAGAACACATCGACTGGTACTCCCTTATCCACTCTACTAGTTACATCCTTGAAAAATTCTATAAGATTCGTCAGACATGATTTGGCTTTCATAAATCCATGCTGACTTTATCCGATGATTTCACCACTTTCCAAATGTGATGCTATCACATCTTTAATAACTGACTCTAGGATTTTCCCCACTACCGATGTTAGGCTAACTGGTCTATAATTCCCCGTTTTCTCTCTCCCTCCCTTTTTAAAAAGTGGGGTTACATTAGCTACCCTCCAGTCCTCAGGAACTACTCCAGAATCTAAAGAGTTTTGAAAAATTATCACTAATGCATCTACTATTTGTGAGGCTACTTCCTTAAGCACTCTGGGATGCAGCCTATCTGGCCCTGGGGATTTATCGGCCTTTAATCCATTTAATTTACCTAACACCACTTCCCGACTAACCTGGATTACCCTCAGTTCCTCCATCTCATTAGACCCCCGGTCTCCTGCTATTTCCAGCAGACTGTTTATGTCTTCCTTAGTGAAGACAGAACCAAAGTAGTTGTTCAATTGGTCTGCCATCTCCTTGTTCCCTATGATCAATTCACCTGTTTCCGACTGCAAGGGACCTACATTTGTCTAAACTAGTATTTTTCTCTTCACATATCTATAAAAGCTTTTGCAGTCAGTTTTTATGTTCCCTGACAGTTTTCTCTCATAATCTATTTTCCCTTTCCTAATTAAGCCCTTTGTCCTCCTCTGCTGGACTCTGAATTTCTCCCAGTCCTCTGGTATGCTACTTTTTCTGGCTAATTTATATGCTTCATCCTTTGTTTTAATACTATCCTTGATGTCCCTTGTTAGCCATGGATGCACTACCTTTCCTAGTTTGTTCTTTTGCCAAACTGTGATGAACAATTGTTGTAGTTCATCCATGCGACCTTTAAATGCCTTCCATTGCATGTCCACCGTCAACCCTTTAAGTAAAAATTGCCAGTCTATCTTGGACAATTCATGCCTCATACCCTCAAAGTTACCTTTCTTTAAGTTCAGAACACTTGTTTCTGAATTGACTTTGTCACTCTCCATCATAATGAAGAACTCCACCATATTATGGTCACTCTTGCCCAAGGGGCCTCGCACAACAAGACTGCTAACTAACCCTTCCTCATTAGTCAATACCCAGTCTAGAATGGCCTGCTCTCTCGTTGGTTCCTCGACATCTTGGTTTAGAAAACCATCTCGCAAACATTCCAAGAAATCCTCTTCCTCAGCACCCCTGCCAATTTGGTTCACCCAATCTATATGTAGATTGAAGTCACCCATTATAACTGCTGCACCTTTAGTGCACGCATTTCAAATTTCCTGTTTGAGTGCACGCATTTCAAATTTTGCTGTTTCTGTCAACAAAATGGCCGCCACATGTGCTCACTGTTTCTGTCAACAAAATGGCCGCCATATGTGCTCGCTGTTTCTGTCAGCAAAATGGCCTTCTGAGGCAGAGAATCCCAGATTCACAACTCTCTGACTGAAAAAGTTTCTCCTCATCTCCATTCTAAATGGCCTACCCATTATTCTTAAACTGTGGCCCCTGGTTCTGGACTCCCCCAACATTGGGAACATGTCTCCTGCCTCTAACGTGTCTAACCCCTTAATAATCTTATATGTTTCAATAAGATCCCCTCTCATCCTTCTAAATTCCAGTGTATACAAGCCTAATCGCTCCAGTCTTTCAACATATGACAGTCCCACCATTCCGGGAATTAACCTAGTAAACCTACGCTGCACGCCCTCAATAGCAAGAATATCCTTCCTCAAATTTGGAGACCAAAACTGCACACAGTACTCCAGGTGCGGTCTCACTAGGGCCCGGTACAACTGCAGAAGGACCTCTTTGCTCCTATACTCAACTCCTCTTGTTATGAAGGCCAACATGCCATTGGCTTTATTCACTGCCTGCTGTACCTGCATACTTCCTTTCAGTGACTGAAGCACTAGGACACCCAGATCTCGTTGTACGTCCCCTTTTCCTAACTTGACACCATTCACATAATACTCTGCCTTCCTATTCTTACCACCAAAGTGGATAACCTCACACTTATCCACATTAAACTGCATCTGCCATGTATCTGCCCACTCACACAACCTGTCCAAGCCACCCTGCAACCTCATAGCATCTTCCTCAAAGTTCACACTGCCACCCAGCTTTGTATCATCTGCAAATTTGCAGTCTGCAGTCGCTCGTCTTTCAACATACGACAGTCCCGCCATTCCGGTGATTAACCTGGTGAACCTACGCTGCACGCCCTCAATAGCAAAGACGTCCTTCCTCAAATTTGGAGACCAACCAAAACTGCACACAGTACTCCAGGTGCGGTCTCACCAGGGCCCTGTACAACTGCAGAAGAACCTCTTTGCTACTAAACTCAAACTAGGAGACCAAAACTGGTCTATTGTGTACATGGTTGGAGGTGTGAATGTAATACAAGGGCCGAAGCTGCCTTCATGTCTGGTTACTCCAATGTGATCATCGCTTCTATTGTGTAGCCCTGAGCTCTGGAATAAAGTGGAGATAGTTTTGGAGAGTTTGAGAAAGGGAGGGAGGGAGAGGGAGGGAGGGAGAGAGAGGGAGGGAGGGAGAGAGAGGGGGAGAGAGAGAGATTCACCCACGTACAAACAAACTGAAAAAGCTACGAGCTTTAATTTATAGAAACAGAAACATAGAGCCTGTACGCACCGCCATTCAATATGATCATGGCTGATCATCCAGCTCAGTAGCCTGTACCTGCCTTCCGTAAAAGGGACCACATCACCCCGATGATTCTGGCCTCTCTCCACTGGCTCCCTGTATGGTACAGAATCAACTTCAAGCCCCTCCTATTCACATACAAAGCCCTAAATGGACACTCCCCCCCCATATCAAAAATCTTCTAACCCCCCTCTCTATCTCCAGGTCCCTCAGGAGGGCCGACTTGGGGCTACTCACTATCCCGCCCACGGTCTAGGCTTAAGCTCAGGGGTGACCGAGCTTTTGCGGTTGCAGCTCCTAGACTGTGGAACAGCATCCCTCTCCCCATCAGAACTGCCCCCTCCATCCACTCCTTTAAGTCCAGGCTCAAAACATATTTCTACTCCCTAGCGTTTGAGGCTCATTGAGGAGGCGCTGGGAACTGTTTGCGTGCTACTGTATGTTTCATTTTTTTTCTATTGGAATCTAATCAAATGCACAGCACTTTGGTCAACGTGGGTTGTTTTTAAATGTGCGACACAAATAAAATTGACTTGACTTGACTTGACTTCTCTCCAGACCCCCTGATCCCTTTAGCCACAAGGGCCACATCTAACTCTCTCTTAATGCACGGCGGTATTTGCTTACTAAAATGGCGGGGTAGCTTACTGAAATGGCTGGGGCAGAGCGCACAGCGGCGGGGTTTGCTTACTAAAATGGCGGGGGTTCTGACTGATATTGCGGGTTTGCTTACTAAAATGGCGGGGTTTCCTTACTTAAATGGCGGGGTTGCTTACTAAAATAGCGGGGCAGAGCGCACGACGGCGGAGTTTGCTTACTAAAATGGCGGAGGAAGAGGGGGAGCGGCGGGGTTTGATTACTGAAATGGCAGGGGGAGAGCGCACAGCGGCGGGCTTTGCTTACTAAAATGGCGGGAGGAGAGCGCACAGCGGCGGTATTTGCTTACTAAAATGGCGGGGTAGCTTACTGAATGGCTGGGACAGAGCGCACAGCGGCGGGGTTTGATTACTGAAATGGCGGGGGGAGAGCGCACAGCGGCGGGGTTTGCTTACTAAAATGGCGGGAGGAGAGCGCACAGCGGCGGTATTTGCTTACTAAAATGGCGGGGTGGCTTAGTGAATGGCTGGGACAGAGCGCACAGCGGCGCGGTTTGCTTACTAAAATGGCGGGGGCAATGAGAGCGGCGGGGTTTGCTTACTGAAATGGCGGGAGGGGTGCTTACTGAAATGGCGGGGGCAGAGCGAAAAGCGGCTGGGTTTGCTTACTAAAAGGGCGGGGTTTCCTTACTGGAATGGCGGGGTTGCTTACTAAAATGGAGGGGGCAGACCGCACAGCGGCGGGGTTTGATTACTGAAATGGCGGGGGGAGAGCGCACAGCGGCGGGGTTTGATTACTGAAAGGCGAAGGAAGAGGGGGGAGCGGCGGGGTTTGATTACTGAAATGGCGGGTGGAGAGCGCACAGCGGCGGGTTTGATTACTAAAATGGCGGGGAGGGAGCGCTCTGCGGCGGTATTTGCTTACTAAAATGGCGGGGTAGCTTACTGAAATGGCTGGGACAGAGCGCACAGCGGCGGGGCTTGCTTACTAAAATGACGTGGGCAGTGAGAGCGGCGGGGGCTCTTACTGAAATGGCGGGGTTTGCTTACTAAAATGGCGGGGGTTCTTACTGAAATGGCGGGGTTTGCTTAGGATTCCTAAATTGAACTGATACAATCTGCATTTTGGAATATGTGGCAACTGGAATAAATATAGAGAGTCAGGGAGAGAGAGAGTGCACTTGCCAATTTCACTGACTGTGATAACACAGGGGAGAGAAAAAAAGGGGAAAGAGAGAGGGGGAGGAGAGAGAGAGGGGTGAGAGAAAGATTGAGAGAGGGTGAGAGAGAGGAGAGAGAGAGAGAAAGGGGAGAAAAAGAGAGAGAAAGGGTGGAGAGGGAGAGTGACGGGGAGAAAGAGGGGGAGAGAGGGAGAGAGAGAGGGAGAGAGAGAGAGAGAGAGAGAGGGAAAGGGGAGGGAGAGAGAGGGGATAACAAATATTAGCTTAATATATTGTTAATTTTGTTAAAGTGGATGGGGGGCAGGGTATCAAATATTAATATCGTTTATTATTATAAATTTGTGAAAATTAAGTGGAGAGGGAGAGAGAGGGAGGGAGAAGAGAGAGAGGGGTGAGAGAGATAGGAGGATAAGAGAGAGAGAGAGAGAGAGAGAGAGGGGGGTGAGAGATAGGAGGAAGAGAGAGAGAGGGGGGTGAGAGGAGAGAGAGAGAGAGAGAGAGAGAGAGAGAGAGAGAGAGAGAGAGAGAGAAAGAGATAGAGAGAGAGAGAGTAATAATTAATATTATTATTATTATTAATAATAATAATTAATCAAAGATTGATTGATTGATCGGTGGGTGGGTGGATGGATGTTAGGAATCCCCTACACAGATCCAGATTTTTTTTCACAGCCAGCAAGCCCCACACTTGTTTATAACGCCCCCCCCCACACACACACCCACACACACACACACAATTAGTGAGTGTGTCGTCTATTGTTTATTACAAAGCCAAGAAGTGTAACACAAGCACCCACACACACAGACAGAGAGAGAGAGAGAGAGAGGGGGGTGGAGAGAGAGAGAGAGAGAGAGAGAGAGAGAGAGAGTAGGGGGAGAGAGAGAGAGAGAGAGAGAGAGAGAGAGAGAGAGAGAGAGAGAGAGAGAGAGAGAGAGAGAGAGAGAGAGAGAGAGAGAGAGAGAGAGAGAGAGAGAGAGAGAGAGAGAGAGGAGAGAGGGAGAGGGAGAGGGAGAGAGAGAGAGAGAGCGAGCTGGAGAGTGAGAGGGAGAGAGAGAGATGGAGAGTGAGAGATAGGGAGAGAGAGAGAAAGACCCAGTGGTCCCCAGTGCGGAGGGGGAGGGGGGGGGAGAATGAGGGGGTAGATACTGAAATAAACACTTGAATGATCAGGGACTGTCATTAAAAATGATCAATATATATGACAGGCAATGGTGTTATTTTTTCTGCTTAATCTGCATCTTTGAGCAAGGGGGCGATTGGGTGAATGTGAGGGGCTGGGGGTCCCGGAGCGGGGCCGGCGATGGGATCATCCGCCCGGGACTGACAGCTGGAAGATGCGGCGGTGAATGTGAGGAGCCGGAGCCCGGAGCGGAGGACTGCGGCCGCCCTCTGGGATGCGCTCAGGGCGGGGGTTTATTAATGAGCCGCAGCGCTGAGGTGAGCGGATATTTCACCGCGCTCTTCACCTGCTCCCTGAACTTGGACTGGGTCGCCGCGTAAATAAATGTGTTGGTGCAGCAGCTGAGATTCCTCAGCAAATACCCGACGTCGCTAAAGATCCATTGAGAATTATTCATATCATTTCCAATCCCTGTGATCTGATAATAGACGAATTCTACAACCAGCGTCATCCACAGGAGGATGAAGCTGCCGGAGATGGTGAAGAGTAAAACCACAGATCTCCTCCTGCTCTCCATCTCCGGGTCACTGCGCTTCTCCCCCTTGCTCTCACCCCTCAGCCCCTGACGGACCCGACTGGCCACTAAAATGTGCCGGACTGTCAGAGCGTTGAGCGGCAGGATCACAGCGAAAGGGAGGAGCGGAGTTATAACCGTGTCGATCCAGTCAAATGCCACCCACCCGGGGTCAGTGTAATAACTGTCCACCGCGACACAGTCCCACGGTACATTGTCGATGATCATCCAGGGTTCCTGTGTGAAGTAGCGGGGAACGTTTTTCAGACACAGCAGAACGCCGGCTGTTGCGAGAACCGCAGCCGCAGTTTTCCCGGTGCAATATTTAGTTTTCAGCTTCTGGCAACAAATGGCGACAAAGCGATCAAAGGTGAAAGTGACGGTGAACCAGACAGAACAGTCTGTAGCTGCAGTCCTCAGTACAGCGTTAACACTGCACACAGGGGTGATGGACAGGAAACTCCAATAAAAGTAATAGTATCGGATCCAATACAAAATGACCTCGGTGATCAGGGTGAGTAGATCGGCCGCTGCCATGGCCACCAGGTAGCGAGTGGTGCAGGTGGAGAGGCCGCACTTTCCCCGGGACAGGATCACAATCGCCACTAAATTCACTGCGGAAAGAGAAGGGGAGCGGACACTGGGCATTAATGAACACGGTCTCCGGGGCTGAACACCGGCTCCACTTTCAGCTGGAGATCAGGAGTGTTGGAGTCGGTGCGCGGCTGCAGGTTTAACAATGTCAGACCCGGCTCCGACTGTGCCCGACCTGCCTGCTTCAGGGGAGAGGAGATAAGGCGACGGGCGGGGTAAAGGGCGGGGAGGGAACGAGCAGCCGCCCGCTACAATAGGCGGAATGGTCCTGTCTACAGTTAACCCCGCTCACAGTCTCTGATGGGGCCGGTTTGACAGACTTAACCGTGACCGGCCGCGTTTAACCAGGGCTCTGGGAACTCGGCATTTGATGGGGACGAGGAGGGTTCCAGAAGGAAATCAGGCACAACTTAGTATCCGGCAGCAGAGTGGCTCCGTAAATGGATTCATTCCACACTGAGTTCAGTTCGGTAACAACACACGCCGGTAGATCCGCGGCCACCGGTTCAGGAGATCGATCCAATTATTGACCAACAGGCGGTGGAATCCGACTGTGACAGACTCCACAGTGAGACGTGTCCATAGGAGCGGGTGTTCACTCTGATCAATAACTCAGACACAGTGAACTTCACAATGTAAACCCCTTCCCAGTCACACCGTCCCGGAGAGCTGCCTGTCCCGAGCACTGGGACAATTCTGGGCAAGGTCTCACTGAAGGCAAGAACAACATTCTAGTGGGTCCCGGCAGTGGGAGAAAGAGAGGGTTAGTTTCGGCTGTCTGAAAATGAGAAAAATCACAACGTTAATTCAAAGATATTTCATTTAGAGGATTGATATAATCTACACATTCTTACACAACGATCATCAGTTGGGAATATTGTAACACGATCAGAATCAGGTCAACACCGGTTAACGGACGGAGTTATAAAACTTGAATTGTTCTGCTCACTTACCAGGAACTCCAACGGCAGCAATGATCACGTACAAGATTTTTTGCACGTCCATATATTCCCAATAATGGTGCCCCATTTTCTCTGCCCAGCGACGTGTCTCCGTGAGCTACCGGTAATCTCTCGGAATGAAATGCTGGGGCAGAACATTCCCGGAGATTTTATACCATTTCCGTACCACCGGGACCGTAAAGTTTTAGCAGAGTTTAAAAATAGAGATTTTGAAATGATTCGCAAACAGATGACATCAGCCAAGTGAAATCCCTGCTGAGACAGGTCGTGATTTATTCAGGGAATTGATTGAGAAACTCCAAAGACTGGGAAATGTGGCGATACTGAGGGATGGAAATTGGGAGCGGCATTGTTCCAGCAAAGGGAATATTGTTTCAAACTCTATCAGGTCCAAATCTCCGCCTTCTGTTGTTTGTCTTATTTCTTTCAATCCGCTTCACTCACTAAGGCAATCCCAAATGCCAGCGAACCTCTCATGGCTTCTGGTGCCCAGTTTGAAGGTGGACTGGGCGACATTTGTCCACAGGTTGAGGAATTAGATCAACAGATGACCTCGCACTAAAGTGGCCCCTCCACTCTGCTTCACCTCTCAATATGATCGCGGCTTAACTGACTGCAACCTCACCCCCACACTCCCGGCGAGGCCGGTAACCATTCACTCCTTGCTCGCCGGCGGTGGGGCTGATTTTGCGCCGGGACAATAACATTCTCTGCCTTCGTCCCCTCTGAGGAGGAACGACCCAAAGACTCACGACATTCAAAGAACAGAAATATTGTGGCTTCAGAATTGTCCGAAACCCAAA